>NC_091434.1:109903495-110137402 GCF_964237555.1 Oryctolagus cuniculus
CCCACCCCCACTACAATCAACAAAGCGAGACAATTCTCTTTGGGACGACTGGGGGCTACTGATTCTTTCTGAGAAGGCCTCAGCATGCTACCTTCTGGAGAAAACTTTCTGACAGCACCTATGCTGAAGTGCTTCTCGGCAGTAAGTTGCATCATATGTGAACTTTTGAAAAACACTGATGAGCAGATATTATGGCACAATGATAAAGACCCTACTTGGGACAGCTGCACGCTGAATCTGTACCTGGGTTGAAGTTGTACTTATGTTTCCAATTCCTGCTTCCTGTTTGTATATACCCTGGGAGGCAGCAGATGATGGCTTAGGTAATTGGATACTTGTCACGCACGGGGGAGACCCAGGTAGAGTTCCCTGCCCTGGCTGTGTGGGCATTTAGAGAGTGAACCAGCAGATGGAAGACCTCTCTCTCTCTCAGTCTCACTGTGTGTTGTGTGTGTGTGTGTGTGATTAAAAAAAAAAACAGATCTTTTGGGGCCAGCACTATGGTGCAGTGGGTTAAAGCCCCAGCCTACAGCACTAGCATCCCATACGCGCACCAGTTCGAGTCCCGGCTGCTCCACTTCTGATCCATAATCTTCCTGCTAATGCTTTTCGGAATGCAGCAGGAGATGGCTCAAGTCCTTGGGCCTTTGCACCCATGTGGGAGACCTAGAAGAAGCTCCTGGATCCTGGCTTCAGATCAGCTTAGCTTAAGCTGTTGCAGCCATTTGGGGAGTGAACCAGGGGATGGAAGACCTCTGTCTTTTGTCTCTCTCTCTCTCTGTTTTTCTGTCTCTGTAACTGTCTTTCAATTAAATAATAAATCTTTAAAAAAATCTTTTAAAAATACTTATTGGATGAACCAGTAGGGTGAGTATAACTTAAGTGAAAGGAAAGGAAGTATTTGCAGTGCATTGGTGGAAATAGGCACCAGCAGGTAACCTGAGCTGAAGACCCAGGACTAAGCACTGAGTTGGCCCTCGTTCCTGCCCCACTCCCTCCTCTGGTGTTCTAAGTAACCTGAGAGGCAAAGGTGTCAGCTGAAGCCCTGGGAGGCCATACTTGCTATTCATAGTGTGGTCCACCCATCAGCATGATCAGCATTACCTGGGAGCTGGTTAGAGAGGGTTGGAGCAAATGTCAGTGCTAGTGCAAGAATAGCAGGACCCCCAGCCCTTAGGAGCGTGTTTTAGAACAAATAGAGTCAAGAAAGAAGTCAAGACTGTGCCCTTTCCTTATCCTAGCATGACTGATGGGAAGAAGACATTGTGCAACATTTGCTTTTTTCAGATAAATGCCACTACAAACACAACTGATAATGACATTTTTGAATAATATGAAATGAAGAGTCAGAAGATTGTTGGCTTCCTAATATAAAATAAAAGGTCAGGGAATCTTATCTATATTATTCACTGACATATCCCCAATATCTGTCTCATCTTTATCCCCTTTTCCCCTATAAGCACAGGCAAACTCTGCAATAGCTTGAATAGGGCAGCCTGTGTTGCAGCAGTGAACAATTCTCAGAGTGATTTCTCACGCACATGCAAGGTAAGTGTAGTTCAGCAGAGGAGCACTACCGTGAGCCTCCTCCGGGAAGCTAGAGACCCAGACCCATGAAGTTCTGTCTCAACATGTGCTTCTCAGGCACCATGGCACAGGTAACTCAGCTTTTAAAATCTGCTAGAAAGAATGGATATTGCTTCCATTCAAATTTCTTTGGCCAAAGCAAGTTATAGTTGCTCCAAACTTCAGATGGAGCAGAAGAGTGAAATTATCCCATTTATCCAGAATCATTAGAGAACTATTTAGTGAACCATTGTAATGACTATCAGTGCTAAATAGAGCTTAAGAATCTTCTATGGAAACATAGATGACAGAATAATATTTTATTAATTATGGCAAATACATTTTTCATAATACTTTTTTAAAGGTTTATTTATGTATTTGAAAGATTACACAGAGAGTGAAGGAGAGGCAGAGAGAGAGGTCTTCCATCCACTCGTTCACTTCCCAATTGGCCGCAACGGCTGGAGCTGCGCTGATCCAAGGCCAGGAGCCAGGAACTTCTTCTGAGTCTCCCATGCAGGTGCAGGGGCCCAAGGACTTGGGCCATCCTCTACTGCTTTCCCAGGCCATAGCAGGGAGCTGGATTGGAAGTGGAGCCACTGGGACTCGATCTGGCACCTATATGGGATGCTGGCACTGTAGGCCAGGGCTTTAATCCACTGTGCCACAACACTGGCCCCTCATAATACTTTCTTTCTGTCTTTCTTCTTCTTCTTCTTCTTTTTTTTTTTTTTTTTTTTTTTTTTTTTGACAGGCAGCGTGGACAGTGAGAGAAAGACAGAAAGAAAGGTCTTCCTTTTCCTCTGGTTCACCCCACAATGGCCGCTGTGGCCGGTGCGCTACGGCCGGCTGGCGCACCGTGCTGATCCGAAGCCAGGAGCCAGGTGCTTCTCCTGGTCTCCCATGTGGATGCAGGGCCCAAGGACTTGGGCCATCCTCCACTGCACTCCCTGGCCACAGCAGAGAGCTGGACTGGAAGAGGAGCAACCGGGACAGAATCCGGCGCCCTGACCGGGACTAGAACCCGGTGTGCCGGCGCCGCAAGGTGGAGGATTAGCCTATTGAGCCGCGGCGCTGGCCATCATAATACTTTCAAATGGTGGAATTTAAAGAAAATTTAAATTTGTTTTTACATAAATTTGTATTTTGCATTTCAAGAAAACATTCTCCATTTCAGAAATATATCATTCTGGTTGTTCCTTTTCTGATTTTATTCTCCCAAAGCATGAAATATTCCCCTTCTTCATTTCTTTAGATGTTTGTGATATCATTTATGGATATGTGGGCTGGATCTTGTAATGTTAGATAGATTCATAGCTGATGAATGATTTGAGGTTGTTTGGATGGAGATCTCTAGAAGTGTGCCAAAGTTTTCTCTCTCATTCAATATTTTTTTATGAATCTAGATGAAGATATGGAAGGCATGCATATCATATTTTCAGATGACAGGACATTTGGAGGGCTAAGTCACATGCTGGCTTATGGAAAATAAACAAAGGCCAGTAAAGCCACAGGATGAAGTTAACAAAGACAAATGAAACCTGACTTTCAGGTTTAAAAAATAAATACTTTATGTATTTACATATCACTTTACTCCAATACAGATATATGGTAACTCTTCAAGATACAGGAAATCAAGTGAGGTGATTTAAATTAAAAGTAGTTGAGGCCCAATAAAGAAAACAAATGTTGAGGCCAAGAAAGTGTCATGAAAGGAATTCTAGGTATGTATCTTAATGATGGATTTTGTATGGAAAATGCATAAAAATGAGATTGAGAGATATAGTGTTCATGGTGAATGAACCAGGGTTCAACATAGCTCACTCAAAATGGTTCAGGACAGGAAAGATAGGTCAAGGTTAGCTCACATTTCAGTTCTAACTGACTGGTCAATAGACTCTTGGAGCAGCATGATAGGAGAGGTTCAGAAACCAGGCTTAATGGGAGATGATTTCACCATATAGCAGTCAATATGGGAGAGGTGGAGAGGTGGCATTTGTGTTGGATATTTCTAAGATATAGAACAGAACCCTTCATTTGTGCTAGAGAAGGTGCATAAACAGAGAAGCAGATATCAAAGCAAAGCGGTCAGGAGTGAGGAATTTGACTAGGATTTAGTTATGTGGCAGGCATGTTGATGGGTTCATGGAACACTCATACCAACCACCAACCCTCTCCTGGTGTAGACTGTTCCCTTGAGGGTGTGTTTGGAACCTAGTGGATGTTGGAATGGGTTTGAATAGTTTGGCCAAGGAAAGCTAGACAGTGATAATGTGAATCTTGCCCTTCAGAATTCCCAGCAGTGTCAGAGAATCCTGATTGTGGTGCTTTGTGCTCCCATTCTCCACCTTGGATCCTCTCATATCTTTTCAGTGCTATTGCAGATGTTATCCAAGATGGAGTGGAGGATTGGTCTCTTCTGAAAATTGCTGGAGCATCCTGTACCATCTGTAGCCATCACCCTCAGGAGTGCTGAATATGGAGATGAATTCTGAGTTTACCTTGACCAAGTTCTGGGCAGATTATCTCCTTCTTGAAAATACAGAACCTGAGGAGAGACTTAGAAGGAATGCATAACATGGGATGCAGGTATATCAAGTAACTTTAGTGGTATAGGGTGTCAATGAAACCTAGTGAATTAAACAACAAACTTTTCTTATTTCCCCTGGTCTTGTGATTTGGTTGGTGGCCATTTATTCTGGCTTTGGTATTCTCAGCTGATCTAGGCAGTTGGCTGGTGGCTTGGCTGTAGCTAAGTGGTCTAGGAAAGACTCACCCACATGTCTGGTTGTTGGCTTGATTTCAGTTGGGTGAGACATGTCCATGCTCATGTTCCCAAGAGCAGCTATGGAGGGGAAGTGCCAATGCACAGTACTGGTAAAGTCTCTGAATCATTTTCTATCATTCCATTGGCAAAACAAGTCAAAGTTACTAAGATCAAATTCAAGGGCTGGATATTTTGACTCTACCACTCCACCTTAGTGGGAACTACCAAGTCACTTGACAAAGAGGCATGTTTATGGAACGGGAGGTATTCGTGGCCCTTTTTTGCAGTCTGCCACAGAAAGGACGACTAGCTTATTCACGCTAAGAAGCCAGATTAGTTTTTCCAGATTGTACTTCTATCCTGTGTTTTATAATTGAAACTGGAATCCTGATTTCCCATTGAAACACTTTCAAGCATGCTTGGGTCCCTTATGGAAGGTTTATTCCTGGAAATTGGGCCCCTATTCTTGTTCTACTGGTAAAGTTGAACATTCAGCTTAATAAAAGATTTTCAAAAGGACAACTCTTTTGTAATTTTGGGCCTGCCTCCCTTGTTGGCTGAAATGAGGCTGCGGAGATGGACTAATATTTTTCCTTCTCTTAATTCATTCCATGCTCTGGCAGTAAGAATTTCTTTCTGAGGTAGATACAGATGATAACCTCCTGATTTGAGCTTGCAGTTTGCACTATTTCATTTTTGGCTGGTTATAGTCAGAACTCCTATTTTCATTATAGAGCCAAATGATTATTTATACTTCTCTTGGATCATTCTTTATATGCCATTAGCAATGACATGCAAAGCACGGGGGATAGAATATTTACATCCCAAACCCAGAAGTGAATATTCTCCCTTTGGCAGATACAATTGCTCAGGGCTATAAGACCTGGTAATAAAGAACCATATGTCAGTGCCGGATTGTGCATTGATGCAGCAATGGCTTTTGAGCAGCTGAAGCCCTAAATCTCCTGGCTTCTCACTCCATGTCTGAGTGTGGCTAGGAGTTGGCCGGGTGTTGCCTGTTAAAGAACCCTGGAAGATGATGAAGAAACATCTCTTTGTTTTTCTCCTAATGAATTACTCTTTAGAGCCGTTATAAATGGAGAGTTGTTCTAACCTACAGCATGGCAAGATTCAGGGCTCAACACAAAATATTTATTAGTCAATTCAGGGCATTCTGAACTTGATGGTTGCCCCAGTGATCCTTGGAGCAAACGGCATGTTCCCTGGCCTCAATCAGCTTATAAACTAATCATTGTGTAAGAGAGGGCATAAATATCTATAATAGCAGGGAGAATATACTGACAATATTGCCCCTTCCTTGCATTTTATATATAAAAGTGTAGAGAAAGGAATATGAAATTCACAGGAAAGTAGGAAAACTATTCTTTGAATTACATTCATAGCACTTATTACACAGGACTTACACATTGATTTTCGTGTCCCCTTGAAGGAAGATTCTGAGACTGAGTTTTATCATCTCCAGTGCCTCTCAAAGTATCTGCCATCTGATAGAATAGGTGTCAATAAATGTTTGCAGAATGAATAAAAGGTTGAATGTCTTGATTCAGTTAGTAGCAGGAGGAAAAGCTTTGTGGATGTGGTAAAATTTGAAAGGTACTTCAAAGAATTGGCAGATATCAGTGGGCTTGAGAAAGAACACATTTACAGTAAAGGCCAAGGAATTAGTGGAGAAGTGGGACTGGGAAAGTACAAGACATCTAGGAGAAAAATCAATCCAGTTTGGCTGGAATATGGAATACATATTTAGGTTCTAGAGCTTACAGGTAAAGTTGAGTTGTAGATGAAACCATTGAAGGTGTGTCATTGTTCCTCCTCTTCCCTCTTTAAGGGATAAGCTTCAGCTGATCCATCCTGTCCTCTAATTCTAGCCAGACACTTGGGCAGTGTAAGGTGAGAGAGTGAAAAGCCAGCAGTGATGTCCATGGTGCCTGAACCCCTGGGTAGTGACCCCCATCATCACAATCCTGATGGCATGTCAGATGCTGTGCTGACTCCCTAGTGGCCATCTTGTCTCATCCTTGCAACAACTGTAATTCTTGCTTTGCCAGAGAATGCAACACTTTCTACATGGAGATATTTTGGTTATATGTTGGATCTTCCCTTTGTAGACCCTGATAATTTCTATAAAGTCTTTGTCTTTATCAGATGCATAGGATTTTATATATATATATATATATATATGTATATGTGTATATATATATATATATATATATATTCAGCAGAGTTCACCATAGTGGCATAGTGGTTAGGAACAAGAACTGCAGCTATACTATCTAGGTTGATTTTGATGCTTGACATGACTATGGCAAGAAACCTAACCTCTCTGTGCCTTAATTTCCTAACCTGTAAATTGTGAATAGTGTAATAGAACTTAGCTCATGGTGCTGTTATAAGAATTTTTTTTTTTTTTTGACAGGCAGAGTGGACAGTGAAAGAGAGAGACAGAGAGAAAGGTCTTCCTTTGCCGTTGGTTCACCCTCCAATGGCCGCTGCGGCCGGCGCGCTGCGGCCGGCGCACTGCGCTGATCCGATGGCAGGAGCCAGGAGCCAGGTGCTTCTCCTGGTCTCCCATGGGGTGCAGGGCCCAAGCACCTGGGCCATCCTCCACTGCACTCCCTGGCCACAGCAGAGAGCTGGCCTGGAAGAGGGGCAACCGGGACAGAATCCGGCGCCCCGACCGGGACTAGAACCCGGTGTGCCGGCGCCGCTAGGCGGAGGATTAGCCTAGTGAGCCGTGGCGCCAGCCTGTTATAAGAATTAAGTGAATTGTTATTTGAAAACTAATACTTTATTGAGTTGTTGTGGTAACAATCTACATTTTATAAGTAAGGAAACTCAGGCACAGAGATGTTAGAAACTTACTGAACATCACAAATGGAAGCCGTGTGCTGACGTCAGACTTCCAGCTGTATCCCATGAAGGAAACCATGCAAAATGATTGCATCTTTCGTGATTGCAGCCTTGGCATAGTCTTGTCGGAGAGTGACCCAGGCCTATAAACTTACAGGACTTTTTTTGTTTGTTCTTTAAAGATTTATGTATTTATTTGAAAGGCAGTGTTAGAGAGAGAGAGGGAAAGACAGAGAGATGTTCCATCGGTGCTTCACTCCCCAAATGGCCACAATGGCTGGAGCTGTGCTGATTTGAAGCCAGGAGCCAGGAGCTTCTTCCAGGTCTCCCACATGAGTGCAGAGGCCCAAACAGTTGGGTCATCTTCTGCTTCTTTCCCAGGTGTCTTAGCAGGGAGCTGGATCTGAAGTGGAGCAGCTGGTGCCACAGGTGGTCGCTTTACCCACTATACCACACTGCTGGCCTTGAGACTTTATTTTTTGTACTAACAGTTTTTAAACTACTACTAATGCCAAGAAAGGGCACCAGTTCTTTGCTCAGTGAAATGCTATTAATCACCTTCTCCATGTAAGGGACAGAAGTTGGGACTTCAAAAAGGCACTTATCTCCCCTGTTCCTTGAGGGCTGGAGCAACTGGGAATGGAGACTTACAAGGTGTAGCAGGAAGTGAGGACGGACCTGTTTCCCTGAGATATAGGCAAAGGCAGGAGTATTGGGAGGATGGGCCTGTTTCCCTGAGATATAGGCAAAGGCAGGAGTATTGGGAGGTTTGTGTGTGTCTATGTGTGTGCGTGCACATGCACTTGCATATAGAAGAATATGTCCAAAGTGATAAATAAAGAAAACAAGCACAGTTCAAAGACTGAATTTGTACAGGTTAGAAATGAGGCATAGAATTGGGACAGAGTTTGTAGGAGTAAAGTGGACCCCATGACTTCATCCAGAAGTCAGTATATAGTTGTTTTTTTTTTTAACTTTTATTTAGTAAATATAAATTTCCAAAGTACAGTTTATGGATTACAATGGCTTCCCCCGCCCATAATTTCCCTCCCACTCGCACCCCTCCCATCTCCCGCTCCCTCTCCCATTCCATTCACATCAAGATTCATTTTTCAATTATCTTTATATACAGAAGATCGATTCAGTATATATCAAGTAAAGATTTCATCAGTTTGCACCCACACAGAAACACAGAGTGTAAAATACTGTTTCAGTACTAGTTATAGCATTACTTCACATTGGACAACACATTAAGGACAGATCCCATATGAGGAGTAAGTACACAGTGACTCCTGTTGTTGACTTAACAATTTGACACTCTTGTTTATGGCGTCAGCATAGCTGTTTTTTTATTTTTTTATTTTTATTTTTATTTTTTTACTGTTTCCATCTTGTGCTGTTCTTGAGTGAGTGGGTAAAATTTTTGCAGAGGTTAGCTAAACCAGTAACTCTACAACATTTGGGACAAAAAGCTTTTTTTTTTTTTTTTCACCTCCCATTGTTCATTTCCAAAGTGTCCTATAAATATCAAGTAAAAAGCTCTTATACATGTGTATTGGGCCAGTGTTCTCCTAAAGGTGAAGAATAAAGGGACTCTGCCCTAGAAGAGGACCCTCTAATTATTATTGCACAATTTTGATCCTTGGCTTTGAAGTAGATTGCTTCTCTTTTGGTCCTTTATTGATTTCATCTTTGAAAGTTTTTAGTTCCCATATAATCATCATTTTGCACACTCATTGCTAGATCTCTGTATACAATTGATGTTATATATTTTTTCTGCTTCTTATGCATTCTTAAAGCTATTTTTGAGTTAAAACAGATAAATAAATAATAAGTAATTTAATTATGTATCTCTTCCAGATATCTTTGCTGGAACTGAAATAGCTATTTCCTAAATTGGTCATATTTGAACAGTCAAAAATTAGCTCTAGCTTTACCAAGAAATTTCCAAAACTTTTTTCTTAAATGCTTTTTTTTCCCTTTTTAAAAAAAAATTTTTGACAGGCAGAGTGGACAGTGAGAGAGAGAGAGAGACAGAGAGAAAGGTCTTCCTTTGCCATTGGTTCACCCTCCAATGGCGGCCGGCACGCTGCGGCCGGCACACCATGCTGATCCGGTGGCAGGAGCCAGGTGCTTCTCCTGGTCTCCCATGGGGTGCAGGGCCCAAGCACTTGGGCCATCCTCCACTGCACTCCCTGGCCACAGCAGAGAGCTGGCCTGGAAGAGGGGCAACCGGGACAAAATCCGGCGCCCCACCGGGACTAGAACCTGGTGTGCCGGTGCAGCAAGGTGGAGGATTAGCCTATTGAGCCGGGGCGCTGGCCTTAAATGCTTTTCCTATAACTTAATGAAAGCAACAAAAGTAGAATGGAGGGAAGGTATTGAAAAATAGCCAATAAGGATGATAAGAAAAATGTTCTTTATATGAAGAGACTTGAAAGATTAAGTTTTTCAGTTACAATTATATATGCAAAAGCATTCTTGTTTTTGCTGCTCTATTTTAAAAAGACTTATTTATTTATTTGAAAGGCAGAGTTACAGAGATTCAGAGGCAGAGAGACAGAGAGAGAGAGAGAGAGATTGAGAGAGAAGTCGTCTATCTGCTGGTTCACTCCCCAAATAGCTACAATGGCTGGAGCTGGGCTGATCTGAAACCAGGAGCAGGCACTTCTTCCTGGTCTCCGATGTGGGTGCTTGTGACATCTTCCAAGTACTTGGGCCATCTTCCACTGCTTTCCCAGGCATGTTAGCAGGGAGCTGGATTGGAAGTGGAGCAGTCAGGACTCCAACCAGTGTCCATATGGGATGTCAGCACTGCAGGCGGAAACTTATCCTTCTATGCCACTGCACTGGCCCCAAGGATGTCAGTTAAAAAATTAATCACACTGGGTGAGTCTGGTGAACAAAATGACTTGTGAAAAATGTGTTTTTTGTGGCTTCATTCAGTTAGAGTTGGAATTCAGCATATTCGGTCCAGGGGCTTGCAGAACAACTAAATAATGTTCCTTACCATGACAATCCACTTGCAGATTAAGAGAATGACAGTTGGATATTCAGTGTGTGGTTATAATGTCTCTAGGTCCAGAGAAGAGGTGTGTGAGTAAGATACCCCAGATGTTTCATACTGATATTTTAATCCAGTGAAGAAAATGGAGGGGAAGAGGTTTTAACATGAATTAAGGACCAGACATATTCAAATTTTACTCATAATGTCTATGTAATGGAGTGCTTCAAAAATTCATGGAAATGGAATTAAATGATGAAAATGAGAAGCCCTCCGCACCCAGTACTTTTGACAAAACATGTTGAGTTGAAGATATGGTGAATCAGAGAGGTTAAGTCACTTGCTCAAGGTCACACAGTTAGTAAATGGCAGAGCACAGGCTGCCTCTAGAGTGTGTGACCATGAAGACTGCTGTTTTGCCATTGCAAACTTGCCTTAGTCTGCATGGAAGAGGTTTCATCTTTGGTAGGGGGATACATAGTGGAGATAGGGGTTTGGACAGCAGGTCAACTTGATACGCCTTGAGACACTCAGGCCCAGAAGCTCCCACTTCTTTCCTTTGCGGAGGCTGCCTGCAGGCCTGACCTTTTCTCCCTCCCAAGGCGTCATCTCTGTGGAAGGTTTACCCTGCTAGTGAACAGCCAAGGTAAGTTCCTCAGGCAAGAACTGCCCATCAAAAAAAAAAAAAAAAAAAAAAAAATTCTAGGATTT
Source organism: Oryctolagus cuniculus (assembly GCF_964237555.1). Classification (NCBI taxonomy): domain Eukaryota; kingdom Metazoa; phylum Chordata; class Mammalia; order Lagomorpha; family Leporidae; genus Oryctolagus; species Oryctolagus cuniculus. Next base: position 109,914,415 of record NC_091434.1, read on the forward strand.
CAAAAAGCAAACACCAGTTTGTTGTTGAATTTATTCAGCCTTGACAAAAAAAGGTCAGTTTGTACATCATGCTTCAGCAAAACATCGTTCAGGACAAAGAAACAAAAATAAACAAGAAAACCTTAAGACATCCCTGCGATGCTGGGCATCTGTATAGACCTACATGGGTGCTGAAGAAAAGATACCTCTGTCGATTTTAGAAAGTAGGAGAAGAACCAAAGAGGGCAATAAAGTGAAGCCAGATGGACTGTGTACAGTTTCCCAGCTCCCAGAGCCCTGAACAGTATTGTCATGAGTTGCAGGGTAGGCAGTGTTGAGGAGCTAGGTGGCCTGGGTTTGAATCATGGCTCTACCACATATGCAACTGGAGGTGAAAACAGATAATGATGCCTCTGTTCTTCCATCTATAAAATGGAAGTAATAAAAGCCACTACTTCCAAAGAGCTATTCTATCTAAGGTGCTTGGAATAGGGACTGCCAAATAGAAAGCATGTGTGAGTGTGGCTTGGTTCTCAAACATGCTATTGAACTGTCTTCTCAACTCAACAGAAAAATCACTAGAGGACACAAGTGCTTGCTTTGATCCTAAGTGTTAAAATAATCAGAATCCCTTACCAAAATACGTTTTAAAATCCCATAGCAATTATTCTGTATCATTCACTACTTTGAGGAATTCTTCAATGGTTAAATAGAATGAAAGTTGTAAAAATATATTTGTTTTCAATACATCATGCATGGCAAACATGTATGATGTATCATTAGTGTGCATTTTACCATCATACATGGCAAACAGTAATGTATAGTGAAGGCATGTTATTGCTTTCAAAAATATCGTTGGCCGGCGCCGTGGCTCAATAGGCTAATCCTCCACCTTGCGGCGCCGGCACACCGGGTTCTAGTCCCGGTCAGGGCGCCGGATTCTGTCCCGGTTGCCCCTCTTCCAGGCCAGCTCTCTGCTATGGCCAGGGAGTGCAGTGGAGGATGGCCCAGGTGCTTGGGCCCTGCACCCCATAGGAGACCAGGAAAAGCACCTGGATCCTGGCTCCTGCCATCGGATCAGCGCGGTGCGCCGGCTGCAGCGGCGGCCATTGGAGGGTGAACCAACGGCAAAAGGAAGACCTTTCTCTCTCTGTCTCTCTCTCTCACTGTCCACTCTGCCTGTCAAAAAAAATAAAAAATAAAAAAAATAAAAAATAAATATTGTTAAATTGTTTGTTCACTCCTAGTCTCTAACAACTCTTTAAATATTGTTGGTTTAAACTGCTGTCATTGAATCCAAAGGCAATTCAGAGTTCGTCTGTCTCTGTCTCTTCTTTTCTCTTTCCTGACCGTACATCTTTATCTATTTACTTGATAAACAACATGTGAATTCCCTGGTGTTCAATAGCCTGCCTATTTCACTAAAATGTTGTCTCATCCACCTCTGAGTCTGTTTTGTAAATGCCTAGTGAGATTTATTTTCCCTAGTGGTTGGAGCTTATGTATTTTACCAAGGCAAACCCCTATGCAACAAAGGGGGGATTATTTGCATAAAGTAAGTGAACCTCATCAAATAACCCCATTTATTATCATAGAACTAACCCCGTGCCATGATCCATCAGCAGAGAGCCTCTGGCCTTTCCCACTTTGGGTCACACTAGATTGTACTGCCCTACTGGTAGCCAGTTTTCTCTGAAATCAGTACCTTGCTTTCACCCCCAGAGTCTTCAACCTCCATAAGCATCGATTTATGGGGATGAAGAGTCTGCCATTGAAAGTCCTGCTGCATCCAGCATAGAACAATTGACTGTTACTTGTGTGAATGTCCTGCTTGCTTCTTGTTGCTTGGGTTGGAGTTGGCAGGCAAGTGGTTTAGGGAGAACACAGATAAAGTTGACTTTAAATCTTGGCACTGACAATTTTTGGTGATGGCCATTTGTGTAAAAGTGTTGGTACATCTAAGCCTCAGTTTATGAATCCGGAGAATAAAGGTATATACCATTTCCCTCATAGCGTTTGATGAAGATGAAAGAGGTAATATGTGTAGTATCCAGTGCAACATTTGCTTGGCAGGTACCAGTCAAATGCTTCCTACCTTATTTTCTCTCACTCTTCTTCCCTCCCCCCTTGCTTCCTTTTTTTCTTTCCTCCCTTGCTTCTTTTCCTTCCTCACATGTGATCTTCAGTTTACCCAGGGTTGATTTAGTGATTCTAAATTATAGCCCTAGGGTGGTTGTGCTTTTAAGGATCTGAGATAGAGTTAGCTAGCTCCAGAAACCTGAACATCAACATAATATTTTCCCATCAGCCTCTTTTCCATTCCATGGAAAGCTTCCCAGCAAAGATGAAATTATTAACCCATTTCATTAAGTCTCATCTTTCTCCAAAACTTAGTGATCAACTTACCTTGTCTTTGAGAATGCTTGTGTCATCTCTTTAGCAAAATTCTTAGCACACAAAGAAATTTGGCCTTTTCAATAGGTGCTCAAGAAATTATTGATAAATTAGAGCTATTATGGCCAAACTCCAAGAGCTTATGGGGCATGAGACACAAATTCGGACACTAGATGTTTTAGCAAACATATTCGTCAGATACACCAATATTCCTGCTTCTGGAAGGACAGCAAGGTGTCTGTTTAAGAGCCTGGGCTCTTGAATCATAGTAGCTCACCTGTATCCTCCAGAGGTTCTCACCTGTAAATGGAGGTTGATAATAAGGTGATTTGGGCGTACATTAACAATGCCCTCTAAGGCACCTAACACACAGTCTATCATATCGTACGAGGAACAAACATTGACTAGTTCTGAGATGAGCTGAAAACCATCTGTTCTGGGCTGAATAATGTTCTCCCCTTCAGATCCACATGTCGAAGTCTGATACTCAGAATCTTGGAATGTGGCTGTATTTGGAGATAGGGTCTTTAAAGAGATAATTGAGGTCATATGCATAGGCTCAACAATCCAGTATCACTGGGGCCCTTGTCAGAAGGGAAGATTTGGGCAGATAGACATAGCAAAGACCATGGGGAGACATCGTGAGGAGGCAGATGGCTATCTACAAGCCAGCCACACTAACAGCTTGAAGTTCTAGCCTCCAAAACTGTAAGACAGTAACTTCTGTTTATATTCCTCAGTCTGTGGAATTTTGTCACAGCAGTCCTGACAGACTGTACTAGCCCACCCAATGTCAACCCCTCTTTTCACTCAGCCCTGGGATCCCAAGAAGGACCTGGTACTCAAAATTGGCCCCATCAGTGATAGTCTTGTTTTACTCCCCATTATACAAAATTCTTAAGCCACAGGGCCATGTTTCTTTTTTTTTAAGATTTATTTATTTATTTGAAATTCAGAGTTACATGGAGAGAGAAGGAGAGGCAGAGGCAGAGAGAGAGAGAGAGAGAGAGAGAGAGAGAGAGAGAGAGAGGTCTTCCATCCACTGGTTTACTCCTCAGTTGGCTGCAATGGCTGGAACTGCACTGATCCAAAGCCAGGAGCCAGGAGTTTCTTCCAGGTCTCCCTCATGGGTTCAGGGGCCCAAGGACTTGGGCCATCTTGTACGGCCTTCCCAGGCCATAGCAGAGAACTGGATCAGAAGTGGAGCAGCTGGGTCTCGAACTGGCACCCATATGGGATGCCGGCACTGCAGGTGGTGGCTTTACCTGCTATGCCACAGTGCCAAGGGCCATGTTTCAAAGATGATTTCTGCTATAGGGAGGGGGAAAGTGCTTCACTGATATCGTTTAGTCCACTTTCTGTTTTCCTTGATTTCCTAAAGAATCAGGGAACCTGGGCTTTTGACTGTTTTCTCAATGATTTGGCCATCAGTCTTGCATAGATTTTCTTGTTTTTCAGAAATAAAGATCTTGTTTCTTCATCCATTTTCTCAGATTCTTGGCTGACCCAGATTTGTCCCAGAGTGCTCTATAAGCCTCCTGGGATGCTATGCCTTCTGTGGATGAAAATGTGGTTAAGTGTGCACCTTCTAATCATAGTCCTTTATGGCAGATAGGATAACTACATCTATACTACTCACTGGGAAGTTGAGCCCCACTCAAGATCAGTGCCAGAAAAGTCATGAATAAAGTGTCTGGTTTGTTTCTCTATAGCACCAAGACCTTCCCATTACTATACAGAGCCCTTCATTTTGCTTTTATAGTTATGACCCTTGCCCTTCCTATAACTTCCGAACCTACCAGATCCTTCTATAAGGTTATCTTGCATTCTAGAACATGCTTTCTTGCTTGATGGCTGCAACCCAACCTATGTGTTGATGAGGCTTCATACTGACTATCTGTAGTCAAAGAAATCTCCGGCCTATTGATGTCTGTAACTTAGAGAGTAGAGAAAGAAGGGAAGTATAAGCTGATGAGCTCTGGCAGGAAGTTAAAACAGGATTACTTTGCTATTTTGTGGGTATCATGAGCTACTCGAGGCTGCCTCTAATGTATGGCAGGATTACCAGGATACTTACCAAAGCTGGGCAAGTGACAGACAGAAACTTCTGCCCCATGGTCAAAGAATGTCTTCATGTCCTTATCCTGTGATAGCTAAGCCACAGGTCATGTAAAAAAAATTGGATTTCCCATGCATGCTTAGTGCTATGCATGGGAGTGGTTCCTAAGGCTAAGTCAAGGAGGTAAGACACCAGAATGAGGATCACATCTGGAGGTATCAAAGCAGCCTGGAGCCAGGAAGATATTTAGGAATCAGTAGGCAAGTCAGGATGGGAACCACTTGGGCAGTTGAAAGTGGGAACATGGGTAGCAGAAGGAAGTGAACAATGGGTACATTATTTTATTGACTTTCTAGGAAGTCATTAATCATTTCTTGCCTCCATTATCCTTTCTTTCTTATTTTTATTTACTTTAAAATTTTTTTAAAGATTTATTTATTTTACTTGAAAGTCACAATTACACACACACACACACACACACACAGAGGTGGTGGGGGAGGTCTTCCATCCGCTGGTTCACTCCCCAATTGGCCACAAAAGCCGGAGCTGTGCCAGGAGCCAGGAGCTTCTTCCCGGTCTCCCATGTGGGTGCAGGGTCCCCAGGAGTTGGGCCATCTTCTACTGCTTTTCCAAGCCATAGCAGAGAGCTAGATTGGAAATGGAGCAGCTGGGTCTCGAACTGGTGCCCACATGGGATGCTGGCACTGTAGGTGGTGGCTTTACCCACTATGCCATAGTGCTGGCCTTACTGTTATCCTTTCTAAAATAACAATAATTTGGAAAACCAAATCTCTAAATTCCATTCTGTTTCTATAATGCTAGCTAGCTAGTCGGTTTTATTTAAGTATCAGAGTTACAGTATGTTGACAGATAAATTTTGCCAGCAACAAAATATACTTGACATGTGACACCAACTTCTATTACAGAGGGAAATTTCTTTTTTTGTATGGCTTTTGCTAAGGCCAGCATCTGGCTGTAAGGTCAGGTCTTGAAGGTCACTTTTAGGAGCAGAAGGTGATATATACCTTCTCATTGTTAGTTGTTGGGCCCCCTTAAGTGGATCAGCATTGCCTTTGAGGTTTGGGACTGACTTGAGCCTTGTCAAACCATAAACCACAGAGCTAGGATAATTTAAGAATGGATGACAGCTATATGGAACTTTCTGCCCATAGAATGACATACTGAACGCTGATCATTTGGGAAACAAAAATCTGAGTTGTTTAGTTGAAGTAAAAGGACACAAGAGAGAGTGAGCCATGCCCTGGCTCAGGACAGAGGAGTTACAAAGCATTAAGTTATTCCTGCCTCCTAATTTTACTGGAGAGTTCTCTCTCCTAAATAACCTTCCTTGGTGACTCTGAAATCCAAGGCAAAATGTTGTACAAGACAAGAGAGAAAGTTTTTGTCACGTGCACCCTCAAGATAGTCTTTCCAGTGCTTTTCAAGTCCAACCATGTGTTGAATCAGAGGGATATATAGTACCTCTGTCAGGACCAGCAATATGTAATATGCCAGGCCTAATGCAAAATGAAAACATACAGCCCCTTGTTCAGAAGTTAAGAATTTCAAGATGACACCAGCACAGCATCAGTCTCAACACAGATCCCTTCTGAGCACAGGGCTATGTGCGACTGTGCAGGTTGCACACATGTGGTGCTCCCCATTCCTTTCTCCCATTCTTCTGTTTCTGTGCTTTTCTGTAAAGATGCCTATTTAATAAGGGTGCTGGTTTTAGATTCTGAACAGTTGAATAAATCCACACAAACAACTTGGGCCTATCATTCTTTTGTCTTGTATGATCATGTTGTGAACCACAGATGATTTTATTGGAGTGAGGAAAAGGCATCAGAACAAATTTGACAATGTTCATTGGCTCACATTTTCCATAAAGAGGCAAGCTCAGGGTGCCAAGATCCTACTGGATATATTGACTTTAAATCAGAGGTTCTTAATAAGAGGAGGAATCATGATTTCCTGGGATACCCAGGGATTCTAAATCTGTAAGTGTGATTGACATATGTTATTGGAAAGACTTTTTAACAAAAGAGTATCAAAGGAACATTTGCAAACTATTGTATTTGTCATTTTATCAATCAGACAACTTATTGTACCATTATTTTATTTTTGAGCACATATGCACATATGTACAAGTATCTGCTCTCTACCCATTGATGTTAGAATCTGTTTAGGCTAGGCCGGTGCTGCGGCTCACTAGGCTAATCCTCCGCCTGCGGTGCCAGCACTCCGAGTTCTAGTCCCGGTTGGGGCGCTGGATTCTGTCCTGGTTGCTTCTCTTCCAGTCCAGCTCTCTGCTGTGGCCCGGGGAGGCAGTGGAGGATGGCCCAAGTGCTTGGGCCCTGCACCCGCATGGGAGACCGGGAGGAAGCGCCTGGCTCCTGGCTTCAGATTGGCACAGTGCGCAGCCGTAGCAGCCATTTCGGGGGTGAACCAATGGAAGGAAGACCTTTCTCTCTGTCTTTCTGTCTCTCTCTCACTGTCTAACTCTGCCTGTCCAAAAAAAAAAAAAAAAAAATCTGTTTAGGCTGACTTTTTTTTTTTTTTTTTTAGAGTGTTTTAAACTTTGATTTGGCTTGCAAGTGCTGGGTGGTGATGATTATCCACTTTGACTGAGGGTGAATTTATTTGTGGCTAGATCTAGCAGAGGCCACAAACTAATTATTGCAACCAACCAAGAAAAATAAAGGGAATGAGGAAATGCCACAAGTATTGACAGTATTTATTGTAGCATATGGCTAATGTATAAAGAAGGAATGGAGCGAGGTATCTCAGGGGATCATTCAAAAGGAAAATTACTTGAATTAACTTTTCAGGCAAACCGAATTATGCAGTGTACCCCTCCTGTAATGCTATACAGAGTCAATGTTTGTGAAAAGTAGAACTGGGGGCTATAAATCAAGCCTTTCAGAAGAACTGTTGTGTCTGCAGGGATATATTTTTCCTTTGCTTTTCTGGTTTTTAGATGAATGAAGAATGTTCTCAGCAAATTATTAATTACTCCTGCTTGCCTATAGAATTGAGTTCACTGTAGTTATGTAGGAGTCAATGGTATTCAAACTGCAGCTTTTGATGAAGTAATCGGCTGCTTCTGGGGCCCCTTTCAGCTGCCCTGGGCGTGCTGCACATGCAAACGACTGCCAAATGGATTCTTTCGACATTCCAGCCAATTAAAATACATTTAAAGTGCAGCTGGTGGAGAGGCAAACTGTGCGATTGTGCAGAGAATTTCAGGGCAGTGAGACAAAAAACAAACTTTGCGGAACTCAGCTCAGGCAGCCTGGTAAAGGTTTCAGACAGAGGGCATTGGAGAAAGTCATAGAAAGAGGCTATCTTTAGCCCCCATCAGAATCAAAGATGACACTTTGAGCACCTCCTTAAAGGACACAAAAGAAGACAGCGTGTTTGTTAGGGTGTCAGTTTTCTCTCCTTGCCTCTTGAATCTCTGGGTGTTGGCTGGTTGCCCACTGTGGTGCTGCATACAAATATTGACAGAACACAGCACTGTTTGTTAAACCTGGTCTGGGGAAGCCAGTGATTAAAACTCTTGAAGGAAGATTCGAAAACCCCAGGAACTCTTCTCAATAGCCTTAGAACCTTGACTGAATGAAAGAGAAAGCAAAGAGAGGGCTAAAGTGAAACATTCTACATCCCTGTCTGCTATGCCTTTTCGGTAAGGACATAATCTTCTTTTCTTTTTTTCCCCTTGAATGTTGATGTCAGTGTCCATGAGAGTGTTCAGCGTGCTCAGCGCTCTGGTCTAAGCTCTGATTTGCAGAGGCACAGTTTGCCTGTGATTTTTCACAGGACGTGAAGAGATCATACTCACTGTGCAAATAGACACAAGACATTATGCAGCACGTGGAGTTGGCGAGCACTTTTCCAGAGTTCAGGATGGTGCCTTTTAAAATGTTTGCCCTAGCTGATTGGTTCCAGGATTTGGTACTGTGTGTCCAGGTATCTGGTGACTGACAGCAAATAGAGTCCTCCTTGGAACCAAAAGTTAGGATCTACATGCTTATTTAACTTTTAATTTCATTTTAAATGTTGTCTGATTCATTCTACTGCCATTTGTTTGCCCCCATGCAATGTGAATAGTGTTGTTTTGATCTTTTTTCCCTTCCTGGGTTAATATTCAATAAAATCCAAGCGTTCTAGTTTATAAAAGCAAAGCAGAAACATTTAGAAATGCTTTGATTTACCCTGACTTTCATTGGAGAAGCTGTTGACTTGGGAATTAATTCAGAACCATTCCTTTCTTAGCCTCTAATGAGGCAGGTGCGATTGTACTAACTCTGTGGTACTGCAAAGTTAATAAACACCCAACTCTGTGGTCAGATTGCAATGCCCATCTTTAATTCCTGACAATGCTAAGAGTATGTCTAAGCAGGGGAAATTGATTCCTGCCTGCCCATTGACCAATGATAGAAGTACAAATTCCTAATTGTTTCCTATCTTAGCTTCTCATGGTAGGTCCTTTCTGAGCTTCAGTTTTGTTCATTGCAAACAAAGAATCTCACACATTTCATGGTGAAGGATCATATTGCAGTGTCCTTAGCTCAGTTAAATGCACTTTATTAATCTTTAATGTGCCAGTAGCTCTGAGGTTGTGCCAAACTGAGACTTTCCAAATTCTCCAAGCTGTCTCCTGCCAACATAAATGGTGGTAGATCCAAAAGGGATATTTTAAGGAAACTTGCAATAGCAAAGTTTTATCCATTAAGTTTGTTGTGAGTCAATGAAAGAAATCTTAAATAAAAGAGGTTTCAGAAAGAACTGCATGAATTCTATACCCTCTGAGTGAGAGACCTACTGGGTAGAAGCCATCTTATACACATTGTGGTTGCTAGTCCAGGTAGGGTGAGGATAGGTGTTCTACTGTATGTGTATGGGGTTTTGTTTATGAAATGGATGTTGTGTGAATGGGAATATGTGTGAACATGGAAGGCTTTCCTGCCTATGGCATTGTCTGAGCCCAGAGAAAAACAAGGCTACACATGTGGTGTGCCTCCTGTCCAATGCAGCCATTTCAGACATACCAAAAGAGCCAGAGATGGGCGATGGCCACAAATGCCCAAGTCAACAAAAGTGCAGTTTGCTACAAAAGTAAGCTGGGAATGGTAGAATTCTAGAAACTAGATAGCAAGGTGACTTAATGATTCTGGTACTCTGTGAATCCATGTTGCACTGGCTGGATCTTGGAGCCTGCAAGGCTGTGACTTCCTGGGGATCTGAGTTGCTCATCAAGCTGAGGAAGGCAGGGTGAGTGGTGGGTGTTCTCTTTGGGGATGCAGGTAAGAGACAAAAATTATCTCTACCTTTAGATGCAGATCCTGTAAGCAGGGACTTCACCTCTCAGGACTGAAAGGAGGGAAACACTCAGGTAGAGTTGGGCAGAGCTGGAAGGCCCTTTCTGACTTACAGTCCATGATTCAAAGACCACAGATATGTGCAGGCAGAAATGAGGTGGGATCAAGATTAAGGGTTTGCTTCAAATAAGCAGATGATGTTATTGCTTTGTAGTTAAATTCAGTTTCTTTTGTGGCCTAGAACAGTGGTTGACATACTCCAGAATGCAGGCCAAAGTTGGCGCAATGTGTTTTTTGTAAATAAAGTTTTATTGGAGCACAGCAGTACCTATTTGTTTACATATTGTTCATTGTTGCTTTGGAGCTACCATGGCAAGGTTGAGGAATTGCCACAGAAACTCTAGAGTGCCATGAAAGCCTAAAACATCCCTAATATGGCCCTATACAGGAGACGTTTGAGAGCCTAGACATGTAGAACAATGTTTCTCAAACAATCTGTGGTGAAGAATAGGTTTCACCTCTTTGTTTTAATTGCTAATATGTTGTGACTGATAGTTTTATAAATGAATGATATGTAATGCCAAATTGCTGCAAAATTTTTTAGTATTTATTCTTAATTTTTGTACTCAATAAATAGCTCACAGACTGATTACAGTCCTTGGATTACACTTAGAGGAAGGGTGGCCCTTGTTTAAATTTCCAGCCTTGTCTTGAACCAGTCTTCCCATGCTGCTCTCTTCTCTGAGGAGTACATGCAACAAACTCTTGCCCATCACTGGGCCTTTGCTCTGGCCTTTGTTTGCTCTCCTTGGAAATTTCTTTCCCTAGGTCTTCACTTTACTCCTCCTTTCCTTTAGGTCTTTGCTTAAATTCTATTGTTAAGGGAGTTCCCTTTACCACTCTGCTTGAAACCTTTCCCTTTCTGCTTTGGTTTGATGGGATTGAGTGTGTACCTGGAAGGTTCCCTTGTAGAAGGCTTTTTGTCCTTCGTGTGGAGATATTGGAAGTAGCGCAGTCATAGGTGTTTCACTATAGTAGCACAAAACAAGACTAATGCATTCAACTTGTATCAGTCTTTGCATCATTTATTACAATCAATACTACTCCTGTTTATTTGTTTTTCTTATTCATTTCTCAATGTTGGTCCCAGTGTGGTAACAGATAATATAAACCATGTTGAGCAGTTTCAGGAGAAAGAGCTTTCATGCTGGTTTTAGGTGTTATATAAAACCTTGCAGAAGCAGGGGGAGCAGGCAGAACTTCCAAGAGTAGTGCTCTGAAGAACACGACTGAATTGACAACTGCATGTCTGTTATTCTCATGTATCTATGACTAGGAAGTTGAGGCCACCCCTGCTGGCTCCAGGATTGTACTGCCTTGGCCATTATCTCCTCCATCAAAACGAGCATCTCTGCTTTTTTTAAATTTTATTTAAGGAATACAAACTTCATGAATTTGATATATACAAATTTGGGAACATGGTGATTTTTCCTTCTCTGTTTCTTGACTCATATGAAGCTAAGAAGAGAATCATGGGGTCTTAGCTACAGGTGTTGTGGAATACCCAGCAGTTCTGACAGGAATGGCAGAAACATAGCATCTGTGTCATGTCCTCTGCTTTAACATCCAGATGCCATTGTGGGGATCTCCTTGGTGAAATATGCAACATGGCAGAACTGGAACTTTGAGAGAGTCAGGGAAATGCTTGACTTCAGATCTTAAATATTTGAGTTTTTTCATCCCTAATGTTGGGATAGACTCAGCAGAATCTGCCTCCATTCCTTGCTGGAAGGTAACCTCCATGAGGGTAGGGACCTGTTCAATAGATCCATGTCCCTATGCCAATGCTAAGATTAGTGTAATGCCTGACACAATAAATATTGAATGTGTGAATACATGCATGAATGATTGACATGTTCCCTGGAAGTCTATGATGTATAAGAGTTAACATGTGCTACACGTGGGGAAATCCAAATATATGAATCAGTCTAAGAAAGATTTATATGGTGAGAGATGGAAGACTACTTATAGGTTATAGCCTCCCTTTACAACATTTCTTAGTTTTTAAAATTGAAATATTTAATGCAGCTGCAGTTAGTCTGCTATGGAGTGGGTTTTTCAGGTTACCACCTAATACTATCATTTACTGAGGGCCTATTGTGAGTTGTGCACCACATGTATATGTTATACATACATTATCTTGTCTACCAAATACCAATGAAATAAGCATTACTCCAGAGAGGAATTAGAGGCTTCCCCAAGCTTCTCAAAGAGCTGGTGAGTGGTGGAGCCAAATTTAATTCCGTAGACTTTCTGAAACCTACATTTGCACTCTTAACCTCTAGTTATCTCTTTGATTATCATCCATTCACATAAGACTGTTTTGTTTCCATGTTAGTAGTTAGTCTATTGTATTAATCTACTTTGTGCCATAGCAAAGTACAATCTAGTCATCTAGACTAAAATATCAGTGTAAGGACCTGTTCATCACTTTACTGAATATCAGCCATGAATTTGTGGGTCTGTAGATGAAGGCTTAGAAGGAGTAGAAGAAGAGAACTACAACTTCAGTAGTTAAGAGCAACAAAAAGCTTCTCTTCAGACAAAACTCCTAGATGATACAGTATTTCTCTTGTAGTTGCACAATATACACACATGCTATATGTTTGCTTAAAATTTTCAAGTCTTTGGGTTCTATTTTATTGAAATTCTACTTTTCATTATCTTTATTAAGCACAGTGAGGTTGAATAATAGTGACTTGTTACTTGGTTATAGAAAATATGTTTAAAACTATTTTTACATCTTAAATTTTGAAGCACTCATACAGATCCAGTTGAAGAAAGAGGCCCTGGCAAAAGGTGGGATAACATGATGAGATAAACCATTTAAAGCCCTGTTCTAGTGCCTTAAGAAAGCTAAAGGGAAAGAGAAGCTCTTTTGAAATGCTAGAGTAAGGACCTTTGAAAATCTTTTTCTCCATAAAAGCAAAGGAAGACTGCTCTGAAAAAATTCGTCCAAATCAATGCATTTGGAGCTCAGGAAGTGAACAGCCTGAGGAGCATTTATTTGGAATGTGGAAAGAAATCAGCTGAATATCAGCAAGAGCAGCTTTGTGGCATTTAACTTGCCCTTTTCCCAATAACCTCTCACCGAGTTGAAAACTAACAGTTTTGCAATCATAGTAGTGGAAGGGGCAAAGTGTCGTTCCTACAGAATTGTCATGATCCAACCTGTAAGATCCCTGGACACTCTCGCTCTCAGGTTTTATCTTTATTTGACTTGTTTCAAAATTCTCTCAGTGTGAAAATCCTTTTCCCTAGGAAAGTTCTCAAATCAAATTTGTGGAACAGCACACATTGTGTTAGTCTTAGGAGAAGGAGAGATAAGAATAGGAAGAAAAACATCGAAAGAATAATGTTTATCAAAAGCATTCCACATTTGATAAAAGACATGAATCTACATATCCAGAAAGCTCAATAAATTCCAACTAGGATGAACTCATTGCAAGGGAATACCATTCAACCAGACTATATAAAGAATACTTATAACTCAACCATAAAAAGACAAATGACCCAATTAAAAATGGGTAAAGAATTCGGTCATTTCTCTGAAGGAGATATGCAAGTGGCCAATAAGCATGTGAAAACATGTTGAATATCATTAATTATTAGGGAAATAGAAATTAAAATGAAATGTAATAATATTATGTGGCCACAAAGATGACTATAATAAGAAAAAAATTAACATTTCATTTTTACAAAAATGTAAAAAAAATTATAACACTTATGCATTGCTACTAAGAATGTAAAATGGTATACTCAGTTTTAAAGCAGTTTGGCAATTTCTTAAAATACTAAGCATAGTGTTTCCATATAATCTGACAATTCCACTCCTAGATATGAGAATCATAAACATATGTCCATGCAAAAACTTGTGCATTAATATTCCTAATTTTCTCATAGAAGAAGTATACATAATTGCCAAACAAATGGAAAGAAGCCAAATGTCTGTCAGTTGTTGAATGGATAAACAATATGGTACTTCCATAAAATGGAATACTATCCAGCTATATTAAAAGAATACTAATTCAAGCTGCCAATGAGCCTTGAAAACACTATGCTAAGTAAGCAAAGCCATACTCAAAAGGCTACATACTCTGGGATTCCAGGTAATTGGCTAAAATAAGAAAATTCATAGAAACAGAAAGTGGTTACTAGGGGTTAGGATAAATTATACTGCGGAATGTTTGAAACTCGAGTTCCTGTTTGGGGTGATGAAGTGTTCTGGAATTAGTGATGATGGTTGTACAACTCTGATATACTAAATATTCTGTACTGTTTCAGAAGGGAAAGTTTATTAAATGTGAATTACACACCAATAGAGGCGTTATTTTTTAAAATGCTAATGGAAGAAACCAGAGTGATTGGACATGCCTAAGTTAGGTCCACCCTTCCATTTCTGAGCATGAGGAGCAATTCAGAGGTCTACATATCTATCACATATCAGGTATTTTAAGTTATAAATCAAAGAAATACATTTTTAAAATATGTTCTAGTTTCCTGCTAGAACAGTTTTGTCCTATTAGCAATGGTAAGTCACCAGGGGTTTTAATTAGGACAGTGTGGCCCTGTCAGGTTGTGAGTAGAAGGGAGCCTGGGGACACAGTAATAAGCTATGGCTATGGTCTCACAAGAGAATGAGGAATACTCAAACCAGTGGCAGAGGTATGGACAGAGTTTGACAGATACACAAGCCATTCTAAAAGCTACATCAGTAGAGATAGATACGGAATGAAATAGGGAAAGAGAGGAAAGAGAGAGAGGCTAGCTGATATCTATTGTTTTCGTGACTGGGGATGACATGCAGGGCTGTTTTTGGAGTCACTACCATCACACAGCACCAGGAAAGGCTCATATTTGAGCTAAATTCTCATTTTGTTGATCTCACTGCATTTAAGCATTTCTGGGAGAAGCAGATATTACCATGACAGATAATTGGATGTAGTTGAGGAAATATGCAAAGGTAAGAGGTTGAGTGTGCTATTAAGGTTTTAATCTTAAATTAGCAGTCATATATTTTCAGTGAATTCTGCAGGAGCTAAGTTTTGGCCAAATTTTAAAGAAGATAAAGATTGCAATTCTCTCCATTTCAATTCTGCCGAAATGTGCAGATCTTTCCTCTTTGTCTTGGTTTTGAGGAATCTTATCACAGGGCCATCTGTTGCCTCTTTTTGGCTTATTTCACTCAGCATAATGTTTTCCAAATTCCTAACAGGGATCACTTTTCAGTTAAAATTTAAACACCTAAGAATAATTGTGTGTTAATTACAGAGTTCAACCAATGGTACTAGAACAAAAAAAAAATACTAAAATGGATAAAGTATTACATTGTACATCAACCGTCAAGACAAGAGCTGATCAAGTCACTGTTTCTCATAGTGTCCATTTCACTTCAACAAGTTTCCCCTTTGGTGCTCAGTTAGTTGGATTTTTTTAAAATTTATTTGAAAGTCAGAGTTACACAGAGAGAGGAGAGGCAGAGAGAGAGAGAGAGAGAGAGAGAGAGAGAGACATCTTCCATCTGTTGGTTCACTCTCCAATTGACCACAATGGCTGGAGCTGCACCAATCCAAGGCCAGGAGCTGTGGGGAGCAACCTGGACTAGACTAAGTTACTCGAATTAAGACTTATTCTATGCATCTGCTCTCCCACAATATGGCGCTGGGAGAGGAGTAAACAGCTTCTACGCAGCTGCCTCCAGTTCAACCAATAAACTGTAGGACCTGCTCCTGATTGGAGGAGAGCAGCGTACTCGGTGTCTGGGTAGCAGAGTTGGGATTGGTGGAAGAGGACTATAAAGGAGGAGAGAGCCAACATGCACCAGGAACATCTAAAGGGAACACCTGAGGAACATCTGAGCAGCCCCCGAGAGAGCTGGCCTGCGGTATGCCGCTCCCCCGCGGAAGTGGGGAAAGTGGCAGGGGGGCCCGCCCCTCCACGGAGGTGGAGGGACGGCAGCCAACCCGGGGAAGAACCAGCAGCAAACCTGGGAAGGGCCGAGCAGACAAAAGAACAGCGCAGGGTCCTGTGTCGTTCCTCCGTGAAGAGGGGGAGCGACAAGGAGCCAGGAGCTTCTTCTGAGCCTCCCATGCTGGTCCAGGGGCCCAAGGACTTAGGCCATCTTGTACTGCTTTCCCAGGCCATAGCAGAGAGCTGGGTTGGAAGTAGAGTAGCTGGGATTCAGACGGCACCCATATGAGATGTCAGCACTGCAGGCTGTGGGTTTACCCACTATGCCACAGCACTGGGCCCGTGATTCAACAGTGCTTATAAGAATGTATTTTAAAGAAATAATCAGTTGAACAACAGCACAGTGGAATATTGTGCAGCCATTGAAAATGAGATCTAATTGGTTGGAATGATGACTATGATATATTAAGTAGAAATGTAGCCTAAAATAAATGTGTATTAGGAACTATTTAAAAGCAATGTCTTTATCTACATATATATGCGGATGCATTTGAACAAATGTTATAAAGTGTTTCCATAAAAATGAGAAACTAATTCTTTATTTCTTTATCCTATGTTTTTATAATGCTGCACTTTCTTTTTATTCATGAATATTAATATAATAATCAGTAAAATGTAGCTTCAACATTTGCCGTTGTGAATCAAATAGCCTACTCTCAAGATAAAATATTTCACAGCCATTAAAAGTAGTAATTTTAAGAAATATCCAATTAAATGATGTTAACTAAAATATTACTTATAAAAAAGACTCAAATATTAACAGTGCTTATTTACAAAAGTGACTATGGCCACAGGCAAATTATTTATAACAAATATTTATGATTTTTATATTCACACAGAATCTTTTTTTAATTTTAGACTTATTAGTTGTGTTATCAGTTTCTTTATACTCTTTGTTTTGTTAGCCACCACAGAGCAGAATATTATAGTTATACCTTCTTATGTCAGTTTTTTTTAAAGTACATGGTGTACAAATCAGAAATATGTTATAAGCCAATTTATAACTTCTTATGTAGTCAAATATAGTGATGGACTGCATATATGAAAATGGTCATATAAGATTACATCAACTATAGCTGTCTTAGTTTGTGTAAATACAATCTATAGGTTCACACAATGATAAAACCACTTAGCGATGCTTTTCTCAGAATATATCCCCATTGTTAATGGACATGATTAGGGTATGGTAACTTATGTAATAGTAGATATTGTGGAAACTGTGGTAGACAGATTTTCAGTTAGGGCTCCTGGAGTGTTAGGAAGAAAGGTCATATATGCCCTTAAAATATTTCTGCACTCTGGGTTAAAAAGAAAAGTTACATACTACACATATATTTTTATAGTATTGATTTTTTTCAGAGAGAATTTGAAACATTTGCTAAAATACATTTTTCACCACCCCTTCTAGAGTAGTTTAATAATTTTGGCAAAAAAAATCTAAAATTGTCTTAATTCTATGAACTATTTAAATAACCTTCTTAGAATGTCTTTGGATTTTACAAGAATTCTCTGAGGCAGGCAGGGCAAATATTTACATTTAAAGATAAGGAAAAAGCCACAGACAATTTAAGTATATTGGTCAAGGTATCATACTAAAAATTGGCAAGTAGGATCTATACTCACATTTTTCTGACAATCCAAATTTTTAGCTGAAATTGAATCTTAGTTAACTGACTGCACATCCAATAGATTTGCTATACCATGCCATTCTATTCTTCTCCTAGAAGCTTATGATACTCGTGTAGTCCTAGGATTGAATCCTGTTCCATTTCTAGTGAGGCACCAGTAAGCAAAGAGAGAGGAAGATTCTAACTAAAGGAATGACTTTGTTAAAGTACATACAGGGGAAGTGGTCTGGAGGGGGGAGGTGGGCAGGGTCTTAAGATTCAATAACTGCAAAGGCTGTCCAGGTGATACAACTAATGGAAGGCTGCTAGGAATGAGAAAAACAAGATCAGCTGCATGATAAAATCTGAAACAGCCCCTGGATCTCACTGGGGAAGGAAGGCAGAGGTTCAGAAGGATGTGGGTGAACTGGAAACACAACCTATGAACTCTGCAGCATATAGCTGTTACTTAGCACCAGCAATTGTCGCTAAAAAGGAATCAGCTGTTTCATTTTGCTCTTAGACTTGTATCTATAAATCATATTGAGTCTGTTAAAAATTAATTACAATTAAAATTAAAAATGGAATGAAAGAAAAAAGAATTGACTCAAATGTTTTTCAACTATTTAAGAGAAGCTAGAAATTTGTTTATTAGATAAAATATTCCCATTTTAAATACTAATATTAAAGAATAAGAAACCATTTTGTTGGCAGACTAAAATATATCTGAATAGGGTGGGTGTTATGATAGGACATGTTAGGAGACCACTTGGTAAGCCCTCATTCCATATAGGAGTGGCAGTTTGAGTTCCAGCTACCCTGCTTCTAGTCTGGTTTCTGTTAAAGCTTCCTGGGAGGCAGCAGATGGTGGCTCAAACGCTTGGGCCCCTGTAACCCGTGTGGGAGACTCACACGAAGTTCCTGGCTCTTGGCTTTGGCCTGGCCCAGTACTGGCTGCTGTAGACATGTGAAGAGTGAACCAGCAAATGGGAGATATTCTCTCTCTCCCCCCCCCCCCCCACCGACCCCGCTCTCTCTCTCTCCTGTTTCTCTCTGCCTCTCCCTTTCTCTGTCATTTTGCCTTTCAAAGGCATAAATAAATCTTTTTTTAAATTAAACTATATCTGAAGAAAGCCCCCTCAAGCTGCTGCTTTGTGATTTCTGGAGCATATTCTGTCTAAGGGTTTATTAGGCTCCTGACCACGTTTCATTTCTGTTTTCCTGATTTCTTAACTACACTGTGATGACCTCTGACATTTGTCAGCACTTCTCATCCTCCTTATGACCACCTAAACCTGCCACTACCCCTACCCACCTTGGCCCTTTTGTACACTTGCTGAGAGATTGTGCCCAAGACAGTATATCTTCAAGCACATCCCCAGAGCGGCCTAAGTAAACACTGCTGGTGCAGAGCGCTGAGGAATGGCCCGCAGGGCTAAGGAAAGACGTGCTTTAATTAAGTTACATTTCTGACTTTAATTATTGTCTAGACTAGAATTTTTGCAAGCCTGTAAATGTGCGGGTGGTGGCTTGGTGATACAAATCACTCAGATTTTTTTTGCCTAGGAAAAATCCAACCAGAAAGTGCAAAGGAAAGTTCAAAGTGCATGTGAACAAAGGTGCAAAATCTCCATGTTAAATGCTCAAACTGCATTGGACATTGAACTGCTGCTAGGAACTTAAATGCATAAAAGTGTACCATTTTCTCCTTTAATAAGGAGAGTAGCAAAAAAAGGAAAAATGTACATAAAGCGCTCTCTCTCACACACACACACACAAACACACATACAACATCTAGTCCAGTGAATGTTCTGATAGGTCTGTGAAGGCATCCTGTCTTTGGATATTGTTATCTTCATTAAATCAACTTGGGGCTTATTTATAATATCGAAGTATGTAATATTTTTCTATTTATAAAGTATATTTTAATGATTATTTGTAGAAAATTTGGAAAATACCACAAAGGATATGGAAGAGAATTTTAAAATTGCATCTAATCTCATCATCTGGAGACTCAATGTTATAATTCTGGCCATTTTTTTCTAATCTTTTTTGCTATGCTTTTAAAGAAAAATAAAAGAACACAAAAATCCATAAAGCAAGCAAAATCTTAATTTATACAAAGTGTTTGCATATCAATAATCAGTATTTCATGGTAAATGTGTTCTGTATAAATAAATAATAAGAAAAAATACTGGGAGATGAGGCCAAAAGAAAGATTTCAACTTTAAGAGAGAGAATGGGAAGCTTTTTAAGTACACTTTGATTAAAGGGATAAAGATCAAACTGGACCAAATTATTTGGGCCATTGGAAAGTGGTGATAACAAATAAGAATAGATAGGGCTAGTGCTGTGGCCTGAAGCGCCGGCATCCCATATGGGCACCGGTTCAAGACCCGGTTGCTCCACTTCCGATCCAGCTCTCTGCTATGGACTGGGAAGGCAGTGGAAGATGGCCTAAGTCCTTGGGCCCCTGCACCCACATGGGAGACCTGGAAGAAGCTCCTAGCTCCTGGCTTCCGATCACCCAGCTCCGGCCGTTGTGGCCAATTGGAGAGTGAACCAGCGGATGGAAGATCTCTCTCTCTCTCTCTCTCTCTCTCTCTACCTCTCCTCTCTCTGTGTAACTCTGACTTTCAAATAAATAAATAAATCTTTAAAAAAATAAGAATAGAGATGAGGCACATATGTATACAACTTACAGTTTCTATGAGGAATATAGAGGATTCTTACAAGTGACACACCAGTCCACTTGCTTTGGGTAGAGGAATTCTGTGCTGTATTAATCCGACCTGAGTTGCCTTCCATTGGTCACTCTGTCTCTGGTATGTTCTGCCAAAATCAATCCATTATTATCAATAAAGCCAAGAAACCTAAAATATTTGGAGTACTTCCATAAGAAGTCTTTCATATGTATATTTGTGTCATATACATTAATGTATACATTTTAAAATATATATAATTTTCATATATTTTATGTATGTTTATCATTATATACAATCTAATTTAAATTTCCAATAACTTCATTGAAGGGTCAAATATATAATCAAGGTGTCAGCATTGTGGTACAGCAGATTAAGTCACTACTTGTGGCACTGGCAACACATATCTGAGTGCTAGATTGAGTCCTGGCTAATCTGCTTCTGATCCAGCTCCCTGTGAATGTACCCAGGAAGACAGCAGAAGATGGCTCAAGTGTTTGGGCTCCTACAACACATGTGAGAGACCTGGATGGAGTTCCTGGCTTCTGGCTTCAGCCTGGACCATCCGTGGCTATTGCAGCCATTTGTGAAGTGAAGTAGAATTTGGAAGATTTATTCTTTTTCTCTCTCTCTCTCTCCTCCTCCCTTTCTCTCCCTCCCTCCCCCTCTTTATCTCCTTCTCTCTGTTACGCTTCCTTTCAAATACATAAATCTTTAAAAAATAAAATAGGATTATTTTTATTGATTTGAGAAGCAGAGAGAGACAGAGTTCAGTCCCCAAATGCCCTAAATGATTGGACCTTGCAGGAGGCAGGACTACAATCCAGGTGTCCCACATGCAGGCCAATAACTCAGTGACTTAAACCATCACTGCACCTCGCACTGTCGCATTAGCAGGAAGATGGCACCAAAAGTCAGAGTCAGGACATCATTGCCATGGTAGAATTCCATTGTAACCACTGTGTAAGCCTAATTGTCTTCAGTCAGTCCAAATCCAAAAGCAACTGGGAGTGTCTAGTTGGCTAAGCCTGAATTGCATCCCTACATGCTGTGTCAGTCACAATGAGGAATCCACTTAAGTAACAGTAGGAGGGGATGCTGGTAATGCCCACTCCCAGGATAGTAGAGAAACCATTCTTTACCCCCTGAAATTCCAGTTGTTTTCTTTGGATTGATGAGTCACAGCCAAAATGCCTCTGTCTTATTTTTCATCTTCTCAGTATTTCAGATGACCTGTTTTTCTAATAAGATTGTAATCTTTCTGTGGTCAGGAACCACATTTTCACACTACTATTTTGTAGCTCTGATTGTACCTTGAACATTGGATTACAGGATGTGTTGTTAAATTGTGATGGCTGCCTGGGATACCCCAGAAACCTCAATCTATTCTTTGTTACCCACATGTGGGTTCTCCATAGCCAATTTCCATCCCTAAGTATGATTTTCATTCTCATTGTTTGAGATGCCCAGGGAGTATTTATTTCCTTCAACATTAACCTAATTCAAATTTGGTGTGAGTGATTGGAATTGTGCTCTGTTGGCGGAGGGCTTTGAGCTCAGTTATAGCTGTAGCCCTGTGCATACATTTCTGTTAATATTTCCTTCATTTTGAACTTTCCAGCTCTTTGAGGTAGAGTTTTCTAGGATGTATTTTATCCATCAAAATCCTGTGGAGTTTTGGGTTCTTTCCTTTGTTTATCATCAGGGGCCAGAACTGGTTGTCTTTTCAGCTTCACTATTCCCCAGGGGGATGCATGGAATTCCCCCAAATAGCTCAGTGATGAGTCAGAGATTTGAGAACCTTCTTCTTCAGCCTGTCCTAGTTCTATCCACCATTTTCCACAGTTGACAAAGCCCCTAGGACATGAATTTGTGGCTACATTGCTCAATAAGTCAGGCTCTTGCTTTAATCATAGACATTCAGGTGAAGGCTGCTAGATAACATGAGAAGCATTAATTTGTTGTTGTGTCATGTCTTGCTAAGTTTTTCTCATTCTTGAAACTGTAATAATTTTTTACTTTTTTCAGAAAGCAGATGCCCACCATTAGTTGTTGGAAATCACATGACATTTTCCTAAGGGACAGGAGGAGAAAAGCCCAGGGTAGGGAAAGTGAATAATCAAGATCCTTATTTTTGTAATAAGTTTGCAAAGATTGTATGCTACAATGATGTTTTCATTTTAGGCAACAATCATTATCTCTGATTGAATAATGTGTATTAAGCAGTTTTCAATATTTTAGTCTGTCAACCTTGTTCATTAGTGATTGGTTAATGTGTGTAGCTAGTAACTTCCCCTTCTTCCCCACACATGGAAGCAACCCTTGACCAACAGCTAGCCTTGTTGCTGTTCTTGTTCCTAGTGACTGTGGATCATAGAGACTGTGGGGGAGGAGACCCATGTCTGAGGCACACAATAGGGTTTGTTGTGTTGATGCTGAAGAGAAACAATATTGTTTTATGGTGGTGGTTGTGGCAATGGGAGCATTGGGTAGGGGATACATGTCTTCTTAATTGGGGTTTGAATCCAAGGAGGAATAAAAGATCTAATTATGAAGCCTTAAGTAGAATCCTTTTTGTTTTCAGAGTCCAGATTGATGGAGAGAATTCCCCAATTGGTGCATTTATTTTAATCTGGACTTGGGTGGTTGGTTGATAATACTTCTTTACTCCATTATGACAAGGGCCTTTCAAATGCTGTCTGTGCCTTGAAAAGCCTGGGACTATGAAACAGGAGAGTGTGTAGGGGGAAGGAGTAGTGGGGTGGTATTTATCTTTATTCTTTTCCTGTGATATTTTAGGTTTCTTTCCATTCTGCAAGCAACTCTCCAGACTCTGCATCAGGAAACTCCTCCATTTTTCAAATCTGCCATGACTGTTGACATAGGATCCTATTAATATTTATTGAGTGACCACTGTGTGCTAGTCATATTTTAACAGCAAACCATTAATAATAATGACTATATTAATGTGTACTTAGGCCAGGCAATTTTTCATTTCCTTCTCAAAAGATATGTACATGTATATACATATATAAACATACATACATACATAAATGAGCCAATTGAGGCTCAGAGAATTTGAAAAACTTGTTCAAGGTCAAATACCTTGTGGTAGGGTCAGGATTTGAACTCAAGTTTGGTAGCATTTCTTCAACTGACTTTTTTAAAAATTTATTTATTTGAAAGGCAGAGTTACAGAGAGGCAGAGACAGAGAGAAAGAGAGAGAGGTCTTCCATCTGCTGGTTCACTGCCTAAATGGCCACAATGGCTGAAGCTGGACTGATCCAAAGCCAGGAGCCAGGAGCTTCTTATGGGTCTTGTGCCATCTCTCTTTTTTAATATTTATTTATTTATTTGAAAGTCAGAGTTACACAGAGAGAGGAGAGGCAGAGAGAGAGAGAGAGGTGTTCCATCCTATGGTTCACTCCCCAGTGGTTCACTCCAGCAGTGGCTGGAGCTGTGCCGATCCGAAGCCAGGATCCAGGAGCTTCTTCTGGATCTCCCACGTGGGTTCAGGGGCCCAAGGACTTAGGCCATCTTCTTACTGCTTTCCCAGGACATAGCAGAGAGCTGGATTTGAAGTGGAGCAGCCGGGACTCAAACCGGTGCCCATATGGGTTGCCAGCACAACAGGCTGCGGCTTTACTGACTACGACACAGAGCCAGCTCCTCAATTGACTTTTAATGTTCTCTCTTGCTTTTCTACTTTTTAAGTGTATGTTGCATTTGAACAGGAAGTGGGAAATATATTAAAACATTTAAAACTTTAGGAGAATAGATACCTCACAGCCAGTATGATAGAGAGGAAGAAATCTATCAACTTAGGGATGCCTTGATGCTATGGGTTGAGTATGATTTAAATTCATGTGTTTGAAATGTGATCTTCAGAATGGTGATGTTCAGAGTTGAGGGGATCTTTAAGAGGTGGGGTTTAGTGGGAGGTCAAAAGCCTGACGCACCCCTTGTTGTGGTCCTAACTAATCATGTGATTTTATACACAGACACAAACACACTTCCACCATGATGCCATTCATTATAGTGGTGAAGCCAGGGAAGCCCTAACCAGAGTTAGGACCATGCTTTTTGAGCTTAGCTTCTAAAACTGTGAGCTAAATAAAAGTTTTTTTCCCTTTAATAAAAGGCCCAGACTCAGGTATTTCATTGTAATAACAGAAAACGGACTAATACACCTGGGAGTGATAGCACCTAGATGAAGGTTTTTGGTTAGTAGTTCCATCCATCTGGCCTTGAATGATGCTGTTTTGGCTCCTTGTAACTTTCAGAGTTCCATCTGCTCGACTGCCTATTGGAACCGTACTGTCTCATCAGTGGAGTCTCTGGATGCCTGCTGTCAACATCTGATGCTACTAAGTCTTAGAAACTGCTCCAAATTTTGGAAGCCACAATTCTCCACCTTGGGACTATTGTTTGCCTTACTCCTTACCTTGAAGATGACTTTAGAGATCCCTTCTCATACCTCTTGGGGTAATATTTCTTCCTTTTTTAAGAAGGAAGGACAAGATTGAGTTAGTGAGATTGCCCACTAAAGGCAGATTCTTAATCCATTGCAGACCTGTCTGGGAGCAGCAGGGTATCTCAGGTAAAGCAGGGTATCTAAGGTAGGGATCAATGATACGATAGAAAGTTCAATCTCTGCTAACAATGTGGGGCACTGTGTTTTCTCTTGGTATCCCACACCATTCCACAGTCGTTACTTAATATTTCATCCTAACCTAATACCTTATCAGAAAAGAGAAACTGAATCAGGAATGAATTCTCAATATGGATCCAGAGGCTCATATTGATATAATTTCATTTAGAGAAAAAATATCTATCTTGTGCTTACCTTGATGGACTATCTTAGCACACTATTTATATGGAAACTTAGTAAGAAAAAGTGATTAAGTTCATAGTGGAGTGAAATCGCTTATGAGATATTGAGAAGGTACTGTATTTGGGAGAATGTTTCTTTTTTTCTTTTCTTTTCTTTTCTTTTTTTTTTTTTTTTTGACAGGCAGAGTGGACAGTGAGAGAGAGAGAGAGAGAGAGAGAGAAAGGTCTTCCTTTGCCGTTGGTTCACCCTCCAATGGCTGCCACGGCCAGCACACTGCGGCCGGCACACCGCGCTGATCTGATGGCAGGAGCCAGGTACTTATCCTGGTCTCCCATGGGGTGCAGGGCCCAAGGACCTGGGCCATCCTCCACTGCTCTCCCCGGCCACAGCAGAGAGCTGGCCTGGAAGAGGGGGCAACCGGGACAGAATTCGGCGCCCCGACCAGGACTAGAACCCGGTGTGCCGGCGCCGCTAGGCGGAGGATTAGCCTAGTGAGCCGCAGGTGCCGGCCTAGAATGTTTCTTCATAAGGTTGAAGTGCTCCAACTTGTGTGGAAATAGTTTCCTAATTTAGAAATGGGTGATTTGAACCCAAAGAAAGAACTGAATGGGTGAGTGAATGATGGTCTATGCCTGTCTGTAGTTGAAATTCTAAGCCAAAGGCAGCTCTGATTGAATTGTCTTGGTCAACTCAGCCATGTTTCCGAGCCTGTACTTCTATTGTGTGGCACATGAGTCTGCCTTAAGACAACAGCAGAACATTTTTTTTCCTGTATGGAAATTTATAAGTTAAGAAATAGTGAATAATTTCATAGTAAGGTAAAATCACTTGTAAGATATTGAGGAAGATACTACATGTTGGAAAATTTTTCTTTTTTTTTATCTTTTTTTTTTTTATAAAACAAGCAGTTTGAAAGATTTTAAATAAAATAAATAAGCCTGATATCTCCAACATTCTTTGAAGTATAACTCTCAAATCACATTTCTATGCCTGTATAATGTTCTGGAAATATCCATGTTGATTCCTTATGTGAAATACAAGAACTCCTAAGTAGAGAAATATTTAACATTTTGTATACAACTTAACATAAGTAAAGATTTCATCTGCTTCAGAATAATTCTCATTCTTAGATGAGGTTTTCTTTTTTTGTAGAAAACTTTTATTAATACATATAAATTTTGAAAGTACAACTTTTGGATTATAGCAATTCTCCCCCCCATAACCACCCTCCCACCCGCAAACCATCTCATCCCCTACTCCCTCTCCCACCCCATTCTTCACTAAGATTCATTTTTAATTATCTTTATATACAGAAGATCAACTTAGTATATACTAAGTAAAGATTTCAACAGTGTGCACCCACACAGACACACAAAGTATAAAGTACTATTTGAGTACTAGTTATACCATTAATTTGCATAGTACAACACATTAAGGACACAGATCCTACATGGGGAGCAAGTGCACAGAGACTCCTGTTGTTGATTTAACAATTGACACTTTTGTTTATGACGTCAATAATCACCCGAGGCTCTTGTCATGAGCTGCCAAAGCTATGGAAGCCTCTTGAGTTCACAAGCTCCGACCTTATTTAGACAAGGACATAGTCAAAGTGGAAATTCTCTCCTCCCTTCAGAGAAGGTACCTCCTTCTTTGATGGCCTGTTCTTTCTGCTGGGATCTCACTCACAGATATCTTTCATTTAGGTCATTTTTTTTTTTTTTTTTGCCACAGTGTCAAGGCTTTCAATCCCTGAGATACTCTCATGGGCTTTTTAGCCCAATCCAAGTGCCTTAAGGGCTGATTCTGAGGCCAGAGTGCTGTTTAGGGCATTTGTCATTCTATGAGTCCGCTGTGTATCTTGCTTCCCATGTTGAATTGCTTCCTCCTTTTTAATTCTATCAATTATTATTAGTAGAAATAATTCTATCAATTAAAATGAGCAGAAGTCGGGGTGAGGTGAAACCTCATTGTGGTTTTGATTTGCTTTTCCCTGATGGCTAGTGATCCCGAACATATTTTTATGTGTCTGTTGGCTGTTTGGATTTCCTCTTTTGAAAAATGTCTGTTTAGTTCCTTGGCCCATCTCTTAAGTGGGTTGTTTGTTTTGTTGTGGTGGTTTCCTGATCTCTTTGTAGATTCTGGTTATTAATTCTTTATCAGTTGCATAATTTGCAAATATTTTCTTCCATTATGTCAGTGGCCTCTTCACTTTCCTGACTCTTTTTTTTGCAGTACAAAAACTTCTCAATTTGATGTAATCCCAATTGTTAATTTTGGCTTTGACTGCCTGTGCCTCTGGGATCTTTTCCAAGAAGTTTTTGCCTGTGCCTATATCTTGCAGGGTTTCTCCGATGTTCTCTAAGAATTTATGGTGTTGGGTCATAGATTTAGATCTTTAATACATGTTGAGTGGACTTTTGTGTAAGGTGTAAGGTGTAAGGTGTAAGGTAGGGGTCTTGATTCATACTTCTGCATGTGGAAATCCAGTTTTCCCAGCATCATTTGTTGAACAGACTGTCCTTGCTCCAGGAATTGGTTTTAGCTCCTTAATCAAATAAAAGTTGGTTGTAGATGTTTGGATTGATTTCTGGTGTTTCTATTCTGTTCCATTGGTTTATCCATCTGTTTCTGTACCAGTACCATCTTGTTTTGATTGCAACTGCCCTGTAGTATGTCTTTTTTTTTTTTTAATTTTTTTTTTTAATTTTTTTTGACAGGCAGAGTGGACAGTGAGAGAGAGAGACAGAGAGAAAGGTCTTCCTTTGCCGTTGGTTCACCCTCCAATGGCCGCCGCTGCAGCCGGCGCACCGCGCTGATCCGATGGCAGGAGCCAGGATCCAGGTGCTTTTCCTGGTCTCCCATGGGGTGCAGGGCCCAAGCACCTGGGCCATCCTCCACTGCACTCCCTGGCCATAGCAGAGAGCTGGCCTGGAAGAGGGGCAACCGGGACAGAATCCGGCGCCCCAACCGGGACTAGAACCCAGTGTGCCGGCGCCGCAAGGTGGAGGATTAGCCTATTGAGCCACAGCGCCGGCTTCCTGTAGTATGTCTTGAAATTTGGTATTGTGATGCCTCCAGCTCTGTTTTTGTTGTACAAGATTGCTTTACTATTCAAGGCCTCTTGTGCCTCGATATGAATTTCAGCATTGTTTTTTCCAGGTCTGAGAAGAAGAAGAATGTCTTTGGCATTTTGATTGGTATCACATTGAATCTGTAAATTGTTTTCGGCAGAATGTATGTTTTGATGATATTGATTCTTCCAATCCATAAACATGGAATATTTTTCCATTTTTTGGTATCCTCTTTTATTTATTTATTTAAGATTTTGTAATTCTCATCGTAGAGATCTTTGACATCCTTGGTAAGTTTACTTCAAGGTATTTGAAATTTTTGGTAGCTATTGTGAATGGGATTGATCTTAGGAGTTCTTTCTCAGCCATGGCATTATCTGTGTATACAAAGGTTGTTGATTTTTGTGCATTGATTTTATATCCTGCTGCTTTGCCAAACTCTAGTATAATTTCCAGTAGTCTTTTAGTGGAGTTCTTTGGATCCCCAAAATAAAGAATCATACTATCTGCAAAGAGGAATTGTTTGACTTCTTCCCTCCCAATTTGTATCCCTTTAATTTCTTTTTCTTGCCTAAAGGCTCTGGCTAAAACTTCCTGTACTATATTGAATAGCAATGGTGAGAGTGGGCATCTCTGTCTGTTACTGGATCTCAGTGGGAATGCTTCCAACTTTTCCCCATTCAATAGGATGCTGGCCATGGGTTTTTTATAAATTGCCTTGATTGTGTTGAGGAATGTTCCTTCTATACTCAATTTGCTTAGAGTTTTCATCATGAAAGGGTGTTGTATTTTATCAGATGCTTTCTCTGCATCTATTTAGATAATCATATTGGTTTTCTTCTGCAGTTTATTAATGTGGTGTATCACATTGATTGATTTGTGAATATCTCTATTCCCCATAAATCCTTTAAAATATTTTATTTTTAGAAAAAGATTCATTGTAAAGCTCAGTTCAAGGTGATTTGTAATATGATCATCTTTAAAGAACATTTAGAAATCATTTGGTAGAATGAAATAAACTTATGTTTGTTTTTAACATTCTTCATTTTATTTTATAAAATTAATACTGGGTTAACAGGTATGTATTGAGTGGCCCAGTATGTTTGGAGAAGAAATTGGGCTTTATTTTAGGAGAGCAAAGAAATAGACAGCGTTCTTTTTTTTTTTTTTAGACTGTAACCATTTATTTGAGATGAGGCATGCATCTGAGAACAATTATAGAGCAACTTGGCGTTCAGCTCTGTAATATACTTTGAATTGAAGACACACATTTCAATTGTTGGCAGAGTAAAAGAAAGAATAGAGAAAGGAAGATTAAGTGGAGTTCTAAGTCTTGAAGGAGCTGACAAAATGCTTTCCCAAGGCAGTCACTAATATTCAAATTCATTTAAAACCCTAAAAACCAGAGTTGGATACAAAAGTCACAGCCAGATTCTGAGGACAGGTGGTGGACTAATCCCTAAAATTGGGAACATCAGAGCAACAGAGAAGTGAGGAAATTTCTCCTGGCAGCGCCTGGTGCAAATGAGGTACTTTAAACTCATTACTGCCTGTGTTCATCCATTTCATTCCCTGGTTAGGAGACTGAGGTTCAAGAGAGGTAAGGTAAACTCACCCAGTGTCATAATTGATCCTAGGTCTAGCTGGTTGAAAAAAGTCTGAGTAAGTGCTGACAAAAGAGGATTGAGTGTGGATCATCATTTTATTTTCATGTAGTCAACTCAGAGATAAAATAATAATTGGCTGAAGTCTCTCTATCCCCTCCAACTGCACTGGAAGCAGCAGAGATTCAGACAGGCAATGATTCCAAGCTTAGGAGACAATGTGTCTCTGCTTCTTATTCCCTTAGTAGTTTTCATAATGTTCTTTGGCTAGAGGGAAACAGCAGAGCAGCTTGAAGGCTATATAAAGCAAATGTGTAATGGTATTGGCAAAGTTCTGAAAGTAGCTACCAGGAATGCATACTATTGGGAGGAATGAAGAACCAATTTCTGGCTGAAACACACTTTGGATGGAAAAGCTTTTAATGGACAAATTCTCCATCAATAAGTTGCTGCTTTCCATTTAATTGTCATCATCCACTATTTTATTTGTAAACCTTTCTGCATGTGTGTATGTGACTACGTTGGGAAGCACTGGAAATTTATGAGTGCTCTTCTTAAACAATGGATAACTATCTGAACACTCTGCACTTTCTTCTCTTGTTTGAGGCGATTGCCATATTCAGTATGTAATATGTATCTTCCCCAATTAAATTTTGAGAATGTAGTTGCCCCAATTCTGTCTTCCCTAATTAGGTATTACATGGATGAATCCCAGGCATTGTATTTCATATGTAAATGTAATAGCCAAATTTTATGTGCTTATCAGGTGCCTTTCACAACTTTGGGACAAAAGTGAGTCACTAAGCCTTTTCTGAATAGTCTTGCAGACTTGTCAGATCAAGAAATCATCTCCTTTGGGCCATACTTTCTCACTCACATTTCTCCTCCTGATATCTGAGGATGTTTGCTACAGTAGTTTGCAGGGCTTTGAACTCCTACCAGTGGGAGGGGAGACAGTTATTTTAGACAGTGTATAAATTCATATGAACCTCAAACACTGAAAGGATGTATGTTGCATCCTTATGTTCACTACTTTTCAAAATCATGCACAAGTATTTATAGTGACTTTTATGTATAATAGTGAATTTCAATGATCTTTTACAATGCTGCTAAATTTATAGTAGGTGTTAATCACAATATATTTTCTGAATCAGCAAATGGTAAAAGCATAAGATTATTATGTGAAAAACTGTGAAAGTTTTGAAATAAAAAAAAGAGGTCCTAAGATTCTGGGCTTCCAGCAGTGATTGGGGTGTCCACAGCTTGTGAGCCACTGGGCCCTCTGCTTCCAGATCGATGTGAAGGACTTACAGGATGGCCTCAGATTTGGAAAAGTTATGCTCTCATGTTGATAAAAATATTGGCAGTATTATAAAAACTCCTGTCACTGAGAAACCTTGACTAAGAACCTATCTTTTTTTTTTTTTTTTTTTTTTTTTTTTTAAAGCAGAGTTAGACAGTGAGAGAGAGAGACAGAGAGAAAGGTCTTCCTTTTTCTGTTGGTTCACCCCCAAAGTGGCCGCTAGGGCCAGCACGTTGTGGCCGGTGCGCTGTGCTGATCCGAAGCCAGGAGCCAGGTGCTTCCTCTTGGTCTCCCAAGCAGGTGCAGGGCCCAAGGACCTGGGCCATCCTCCACTGCACTCCCGGGCCACAGCAAAGAGCTGGACTGGAAGAGGAGCAACTGGGACAGAATCCGGCGCCCCAACTGGGACTAGAACCCGGGGTGCCGGCGCTGCAGGCGGAGGATTAGCCTAGTGAGCCACGGCGCCAGCCAAGAACCTATCTTAAAGAGTATAGGGGCCGGCACCGTGGCTCACTAAGTTAATCCTCTGCCTGCGGCACCGGCATCCCATATGGGTTCTAGTCCCAGTTGCTCCGCTTCCAGTCCAGCTTTCTGCTGTGGCCTGGGAAGGCAGTGGAGAATGGCCCAAGTGCTTGGGCCCCTGCACCTGCATGGGAGACCAGGAGGAAGCACCTGGCTCCTGGCTTCAGATTGGCATAGCTCTGGCCGTAGTGGCCCTTTGGGGGGTCAACCAACAGAAGGAAGACCTTTCTCTCTCTCTCACTGTCTAACTCTATCTGTCAAAAA
The DNA here is from genome assembly GCF_964237555.1 of Oryctolagus cuniculus. Lineage (NCBI taxonomy): Eukaryota > Metazoa > Chordata > Mammalia > Lagomorpha > Leporidae > Oryctolagus > Oryctolagus cuniculus. The sequence continues at coordinate 109,946,112 of NC_091434.1, forward strand.
AAAAAAAAAAAAAAAAAGGAGTATATTAGGGGCCAGCGCTGTGGCGAAGCGGGTTAACGCCCTGGCCTGAAGTGCTGGCATCCCATGTGGGTGCCAGTTTGATACCCTGCCACTCCACTTCCAATCCAGCTCTCTGCTATGGCCTGGGAAAACAGTAGAAGATGGCCCAACTCCTTGGTCCCCTGCATCCACATGGGAGACCTGGAAGAAGTTCCTGGCTCCTGGCTTCGGATCAATGCAGCTGTAGCCGTTGCGGCCAATTGGGGAGTGAACCATAGGATGGAAGACCTCTCTCTCTGCCTCTCCTCTCTCTGTGTAACTCTGCCTTTCAAATAAATAAATAAATCTTTTAAAATAAAGAGTATATTAAATAAAATAGGAGACAAGATCTTTGCAGTAAATGAACTACTAAATAAATTGGAATTGGAAATTCAGTATCAAGTACAAGCCAACAGTTTACTTAAGGAACAACTGTGAATCAAAGATTATAAAGATATAGAACATCTCAAGACATCCCTTCCTATTTGCCTCAAGTAGTCATAACCCAGAGCTTGGTTAATGGGTCAGTTCTGTACCCTGAAGAGCCAGTCAGAGATGAGGAATCTGTACCCACAAAGAAGCCACTCAAAGAACAAAGAAATATTAAAGAAAGACCATTTGTCACTACTGATGAGTTTAATAGTGTTCCTGCATAAATGAAATCCCACTTAACCTATTGTTAAATTAATGATATTATTAAAGAAATCAGCAAGGAAGTAATTAGTAAATATAAGATTCTCTATCAACCAAATACGTCTATGAATTCTGTGACCAGAAATCTTTATCAGAAATTTTTCAGTGAAGAAACAAATGATACCAAAGGTCATTATTTTATACTGGAAGTTGATATAAAGGAGATCACAGCTTGGGAAGTTGACAAGAGGTTTCATGTGATACTAAATATCTTACAGCACTGCTGGATGCTATTGGAGGTCTGAGGGGGTGGACTTACCCTATACGTTATAACCTGAGGCCATTTTGAGCTTTCGAAGTGACCCCTGGAAAGAGTATGTAATTGTCTTAAATATAATTTTGTTAGCTATTTTATTTCCTATTCCTGGTTTGTATGAAAATATAGTCTACTTTTGGATAAAGCATTTGTATTTTCAGAATTCCCTTCCTTTCAGCAAATATTTAACCACCTATCATGTAAGCCTCTGCATAAAGCATGTAATTGAACTAAGCAATACTCATGTCCAATTCTTGTGTTAGTGGACAGTACTGAGACCCCAGTGAGATGAGTACAGATGTGACTTTGGAAGAAAAAGGTTAAGAAGATAAGGTCTTTGGAATAAAAGGTCACTGGTGTCTAAATTCCATCAACAACATCTCCATCTGTGGGTAAACGTCCTAGAAATTGGGTTCAGAGGAAGCTTATCCACCTGATTATTGTGCTTCCCGAATGTCCTGAGGGAGCAGCTTACTTGAAATGCATTTCATATAAACCAGTCTGTAAACCTCAAACTGTAATGAAAGAGCATTGATGTGATATAAAATTATGATATAATAATAAGAAAAGAGGCCCTCATAACCAAAAAGTATGATTTTACATTTTACCTGAATTCAAAGCACTTATGTCTTTCACCTTCTGCAGCATGAATTTACTAAACTTGACCCACTTCTGTTTCTTCACCTTCAGAAATGCATAAAATATGAAAAACCCAATTTTCCCCAGTATTTGTAAAAGCTTTTTTCTTTTTAATCTTGTCATATCTACTATAAAGTCTTTGTTGAGACACCCTTATATTGTCTGTCATTATTAATATGTCCTCCCTTATTATTTGCTGTGTTTGGTTATTGATTATGGATGGAGCTATCTTGTCATTATTATGGAAGTATCTTTCTGTTTCTGCTTCACTTTGAATTAACAAAAGTAAAGATATGTTGAGTTTCACAAATATCTTCTTGATGCAGTGTTGTAATTTAATCATAGCAGTCATTCTTGTCTTTGACTCTTCCCTTTTTAAACTGTAGCACCTGATTTGTTACTCCTTCATTTAAGGATTCATGAATAAATTTGTTTTATAGCCTTCCTTGTTTACTGGGTTCCAGTAGTCAAGCTTTGCTACCAAGTTTATGCTAACTGCTGAGTTGTTTTAGATGCCTTTGGTATAGAGGAGGCAGTGAAGCACAGTGAATTTGACTCTGGATATGTAATATAAGTTGAATCATGTTGTATTTGCCTTTCTGGAGCTAGGCTTATTTCATTGACACTAATGTCCTCAAGGTTCATCTGTGTTGTCACATATTGCTTGATATGTCACTTTGTTGGGGCTCTGTAATAACGCATTGTATGTATTAAGCACATTTTCTCTATCCGTTCATTGTCCATGGACATTTAGGTTGTTTGTGTATTTTTCTCTTTGTTAATAGTGATAGAATGAATGTGTTTATTTTTTCCATTTATGTGTCTTCTTTGGAGAAGTCTCTATTCAACTCCTTGGGCTGTTTTCATTATTTGTTTATTTATACTATTGATTAGTGCCTAAAATATATTGGAGATTAAGTCCTTTTAAGATTTGTGGTTTGAAAGAAACATTTCTCCCATTATATAGTTGGTTTCTCACTCCTTTTTTTCTGTGCAGATTTAGTTTGATATAGTCCCATTTATTTTTTATTGCTGTTGCCTGTGCTTTTAGTGTCATATTCAGGAAATCATTGGTAAGGAAATGTCATGAATCTTTCTATGTTTGCTCCTGGGATTTAGTTTCCGGTCTTATGTTTAAGTCTTTAATCCTTTGAAAGTTGATTTTGTGTATAGTGTATGATAAAGGTCAATTTCATTTTCCATGTGTGGATATCTAGTTGAAGATATTGTCCTTTCTCCATTGTGTTTACTCTGTACCTTTATCAAAGATCAAGTGCATGATACATGTGTAGATTTATTTCTGGCCATTTTGTTCCATTGGTCAATCTCTCTAGCTTCATGCCAGTACAGTATTATTTTGAAATCTGGAAGAGTGATGCCTCCAGCTTTGTTCTTTCTCAAGAGTGATTTGGGTGTTTGTGGTCTTTTGTCATTCTGTGAAATTTTTTTTATCTTTATATACAGAAGATTTACTTAGTATTTACTAAGAGTTTAACAATTTGCACACATACAGACACACAAAGTATAGAGTACTGGTTTAGTACTAGTTTTACATAGTACAACACATTAAGGACAGAGATCCTACATGGGGAGTAAGTACAGTGACCCCTGTTGTTGAATTAACAATTGACATTCTTATTTATGACATCAGTAATCACCCGAGACTCTTATCATGAGCTGCCAAGGCTATGGAAGCCTCTTGAGTTCACCAACTCCGATATCATTCTGTGAATTTCAGAATTGTTTTTCTATTTCTGTAAAAAAAAAAAAATACACCATGGGAATTTTGGTAGCTATTGCATTGAATCTATAGATTACTCTCAATAGTATGGGCATTTTAACACTATTAAATCTTCAGGGGCTAGCACTGTGGCTCAGCGGGCTAATGCCCTGGCCTGAAGCGCCAGCATCCCATATGGGCGCTGGTTCTAGTCCCGGTTGCTCTTCTGCCAATCTAGCTCTCTGCTATGGCCTGGGATAGCAGTAGAAGATGGCCTACGTCCTTGGGTCCCTGCACCCATGTGGGAGACCTGGAAGAAGCTCCTGGCTTTGGATCGGCACAGCTCCGACCATTACGGCCATCTGGGGAGTGAACCAGCGGATGGAAGACCTTTCTGTCTCTACCTCTCTCTGTAACTCTGTCTTTCAAATAAATAAAATAAATCTTAAAAAAAAAAAACCTTCAAATCCATGAACATGGGATATCTTCTTATTTGTTTCTTATTTAGCTTCTTTCATTAATGCTTTATTCATTTCAGAATAAAAGTTTTTTACTCTCTTAACTTAGATGTATTTCTAGGTATTTGATTCTTTTTGATGCTATTATAAATGAGATTATTTTCCTAATTTCCTTTTCACAATGTTTGTTTGTTGTTAGTATATAGAAATGCAACTGATTTGTGTCTTATCACTACTGGATTTGATTATTAGATTTAACAGTTTATTTTGTTGGACTGTTTAGGCTTTCCTTTATAAAGGTCTTGTCTGCAGAAAGGGACAACCTTAATTCTTCATTTCCAGTTTGGATGCCTGTTATTTATTTTCTAGATCAATTGCTCTGGCTATGATTTCCAGTACTATGTTGAATGGAAGTGGGAAGAGTGAGCACCCTTGCCTTGTTCCTGATATTAGAGGAGTAGTTTTCACCATTGAATATGCTTCATATATGGCCTCTGTTATGTTGTGGTTATTTTGGTACAAGGGGCATTGAATTTTGTCAATGCTTTCTACTTATTAAGATGGTCATGTGATTAGTATTCTTTATTCTGTTATTGTGACATGTCACATGAATTGATTTTCATATGCTGAATGGGCCATCATTCCAGGAATAAATTCCACTTCATCATGATCCTTTTAATGCTATTGATTTCAGTATACTAGTTTTTTTTTTTTTTTTAATATTTACTTATTTGAAAGGCAGAGTTACGGAGAGGCAGAGGCAGAGAGAGAGAGAGAGAGAGAGAGAGAGAGAGAGAGAAGTCTTCCATCCACTGATTCACTCTCCAGATGGCCACAAGGACTAGAGCTGCACAGATCCATAGCCAGGAGCTAGGAGCTTCCTCTGGGTCTCCCAGATGGTGCAGGGGCCCAAGGACTTGAGCCATCTTCTACTGCTTTCCCAGGCCATAGGAGAGAGCTGGATCAGAAGTGGAGCAGCCAGGACTTAGACTGATGCCCATATGGATGCTGGCACTGCAGGTGGCGGCTTTATCTGCTATACCACAGTGCCAGCCCCTCAGTTTACACTAGTTTTTTTTTTTTTTTTTTTTTTAAGGACTATTGGATCTATATTCATCAGGAATATTGGCTTATAGTTCTCTTTTATTGTGATGTCTCTGTCTGGCTTTGGCATAGGATAATGACTTCATACGATGAATTTGGAGCTGGTGGCACAGCTCACTAGGCTAATCCTCTGCCTGCAGTGCCAGTACCCCGGGTTTGAGTCCCGGTTGGGGTGCCAGATCTGTCCCGGTTGCCCCTCTTCCAGCCCAGCTCTCTGCTGTGGCCCGGGAAGGCAGTGGAGGATGGCCCAAGTGCTTGGGCCCTGCACCTGCATGGGAGACCAGGAGAAGCACCTGGCTCCTGGCTTCGGATCAGCGCAATGTGCCGGCCATAGTGGCCATTTGGGGGGTGAACCAACAGAAGGAAGACCTTTCTCTCTGTCTCTCTCTCTCACTGTCTAACTCTGCCTGTCAAAAAGAAAAAAGATGAATTTGGAAACCTTCCTTTCTTTTCAATTTTTGACAAAGCTTGGGAAATATAGGCATTAAAGTCTGATTCAATTCACCATAGAAGTCATCTGGTCATGGGCTTTTATTGGGTACTTTTTGATTACTGATTCAATATCCATACTGGTTATAAATCTGTTAAAGAATTTTTATTTCTTAAAGACTTAGTCTCAGGGGCTGATGCTGTGGCGCAGCGGGTTAACGCTCTGGCCTGAGGCGCTGGCGTCCCGTGTGGGCACCGGTTCAAGGCCTGGCTGCTCCACTCCCATCCAGCTCTCTGCTATGGCCTGGGAGGGCAGTGGAGGATAGCCCAAGTCCTTGGGCCCCTGCACCCATGTAGGAGACCTGGAGGAGGCTCCTGGCTTCTGGCTTCGGATTGGTGCAGCTCTGGCCATTGCGGCCATCTGGGGAGTGAACCATTGGATGGAAGACCTCTTTCTTTCTCTCTGCCTCTCCTCCCTCTGTGTAACTCTGACTTTCAAATAAATAAATAAATCTAAAAAAAAAAAAAAAAGACTTAGTCTCAGTAAGTTGTGCATTTCAAGAAATTTATCTATTTCACCTAGATTAATAAGTTTGTTAACATACAGTTGCTCATAGTAGTCTCATGTTCCTTTTTATGTCTATGGTTTCTTCTTTTGATTCTGATTTTATTTAATTCTTCTCTTCCTTTTCCTCCTCTTCCTCCTCCTCCTCCTCCTTCTTCTTCCACTTCCTTCTCCTTTCTTATTGTAGGTAAGGATTTGTCAATTTTCTTGACTTAAAAAAAAACCTCACTGTTTTTTGTGCTTTTTTTTCTGGTTTATTTTTGCTCTAATCTTTGTTATTTCCTCCATTCTGGTACCTTTGGACTTAGTTTTTCTTTTTCTAGTTCTGTTAAGTGTTAAGCTAGTACTTTGGTTTAGAAATGGTTTGAGTGTTCCTTAGAGGTTTCTGTGGTGAAATTCAATCCCTGTTGTGAGAAAATAAGAGGTGGAAATTTAATTCACTCTGCAGTTTAAAGGAGAGGCTTTGGAAAGTGGTTAGGATTAGCTAAGGTCATTAGGGTGGAGCTGCAAGGATTGAATTCTGGAGACTTTATAAGAAAAGAGGAAAAGACCAAATAGACATGCTTACACATGTGTGCTCATTGTCTCTTCCTGTGTGATGCTCTGCCAGCAAGACTGACCTTGCATCTTTAGAATTGTAAACCAAAATAAGCCTTTTCTCTATAATTTACCCAATCTGTGGTATTGTATTATTAGCAAAAGAAAATGGACTATGGCGGGTTGACTATTTGAGATCTTTCTTCTTTTTTAATATAAGCATTTATGACTATGAACTTTCCTCTTTGTATTGCTTTTACTTCATGCTGTGTTTCAGTAGTTTCTGTTTTCATTTCATCTGTCTTGAGGTTTTTAATTTTCCTGTTTGATATCTTCTTGGGCTCCCTGGCTGTTGAAGAGTATGTTTTTTAATTTCCATTTATTTGAGAATTTTTCATTTTTTCTTCTATTAATTTCTAGTTTCATTCAATTGTGATGAGAAAAAGATATTTACTATGATTTCAATCTTCTTATATTTTTTAAAACTTGACATGATTACATGATCTATCCTGAATAAGTGACCATGTGCACTTGAGAAGGATCTGGAATCTACAGATGTTGTTTGGAACTTGTGGGGCATGTCCATTCGGTCCACTTGGTTTACAGTGTTATTTCAGTCCCCTTTAACTCCCTTTAGCACTCTTTTATGCCAATTTTAGTAATAGTAAACTTCTTTGGCTTTTGTTTATTCAAGAAACTTTATCTTTCCTTCACTTTTGAAGGAGTTTTACCAGATATTTTATTCTTGGTTGAAAGTTTTTTTTTTTAAGATTTATTTATTTATTTCAAAGTCAGAGTTACACACATACACACACACACACACACACATAGAGAGAGAGAGAGAGAGAGAGAGAGGTCTTCCATCTGCTGGTTCACTCCCCAGATGACCACAATGGCCAGAGCTGTGCTGATCCGAAGCCAGGAACCAGGAGTTTCTTCCAGGTCTCCACACAGATGCAGGGGCCCAAGGACTTGGGCCATCTTCTACTGCTTTCCCAGGCCATAGCAGAGAGCTGGATCGGAAGTGGAGCTGCCAGTACTTCAACCGGCGTCCATATGAGATGCTGGCACTGCAGGCAGTGGCTTTACCCGCAATGCCACAGTATCGGCCCCATTAACTTTTATTACTTTGAAACCACCACCCCTGACCCTTCTGACCTGACAATTAAAAATCCACTTTTAGTCTTAGGGAAATTCTCTTGTATGTGATAAGCAATATTTTTGTTACTGTTTTCAAAAGTCTCTCTTTGTATTTTAACTTTTGACAGTTTGATGTTATCATGGATTTATTTTTACTGATCTTCTGGAAATAAGATATTATAAATATTTTCAAATTATTTATACTTTATTTCTGCAAAATTATTTATTGGCACTTTAATCTGTATTAACTTACCTGTGCCATTCCTGAGTTTATATTTCTATACTTTTGGATAGAATGATTTGTTCATGTATAATTTATTCTAATTTTTTGAATAATTTTAGTCATTTAAAGATCTGTATTTCCCTTGGAGTACAGGTTTGACTATATCTTAGAAGTTTTTGATACTATGTGCACTATCATAATTTTATATTATTCTATAATTTGTCATTATCTTTCATTTGAGCATTTAGGAGAATTGTTTTAGGTTTCCAAATGTTTGCTTGCTACTATTTTATAATTTATTTTCAGTTTTCTTACTGATATCAGGAAATAATGCTTATCTTTTGCTTTGCCAGTTATAATTTTTAACATTGATTTGCTAAATGATCAGCTTTGCTAATGTTTCATGAGGAGCAGAAAAGAAAGCATAGTATTTTTATATGTCAGAGAATTAAATGCAAAAAATATGTAAAATTGCATATAAACATAAAATCAATGTATATATCAGTCACTAATATTTAGATCCCATTTGTCATCTTAATTTCTTTTATTCCTTTTTAAATGCCATTCGATGCTTTGAGAACAAAAAGCAGTGTAGTAACGTTCATTCTCTTAATAATTATGTAAAGTTTTCCTTGATTTTGTTATTTTTTTAATACTTTAAAGCAAAATTATCTGAATCATAACTAATAATGACTATTTTAACTTGTTGCTACTACTACTAATAATAATACAAACACTAAAGACAATCACCAGTTTTTGAGTATATAAAAGGTCTTCAGCTTGGTATTTTATGTGAATTCTCTTATTTAACACTTATAACAACTCTGTAAGAAAGATGATGTATTTATCACATTCAGTGACTAATCCAGTGAGTTTTTATGCTTCATTAAAAAACACACAAACAATTTTTTCTTGTAGATAATGCTTCTGGACTTTGGAACTACTTCTTTAATGTTAATATTTTTTATTGTTTGCAGTCTGATATATCAGTGTCATATTTTAATATTTAGCTTTTAAAAAGATTTATTTTTATTTATTTATTTGACAGGCAGGTTGACAGATATGGAGAGACAGAGTGAAAAGTCTTCTGTTTTTTTACTCTCCAAATCCCCACAATAGCCAGATCCAGGCCAGGTTGAAGACAGGAACCAAGAACTCCATCCTGGTCTCCTACATGGGTAGCAGGATCCCAAGCAGTTGGACGATCATCCACTGCCTTCCCAGGTACATTATCAGGAAGTTGGATCAGAAATGGAGCAGCTGTGACTTGAACCAGTACTCCCTTGGTGCAAGCCGGTGGCTTAACCTCCTATACCATGGCACCAGCCCCCAGTATTCAACTTGCAAATCACTTAACATGGTTTAAATATATAGTTGGTGTGCTACATTAAAAAAATTTTGTAATAAGCAAGTATTTTGGACACACCTTATTTATTTATTTATTTTGTTAGAAAAGTTCTTTAATCAATATAAATTTATACATTGACATGTATGGCTTAACTAGAATAAATCTGTCCAAGTTAAAACAGTTATGGAGCAAAACAGGTATATATAATATAACAGCAGAGTTTCCTCCAAACAATGGGTCCTAGATTCTCTTCTAAGACCTCTCAACTGCATAAGTGGATTCTAAAAATGTGTATTTTGGGGCTGGCATTGTGATGTAGCAGCTAAAGCCACTGCCTGTGAAGGAGGCACCCCAAAAGAGTACAGTTCAAGATCTAGCTGCTCCACTTCCGATCTAGCTCCCTGCTAATAAACCTGGGAAGGCAGAAGAAGATAGTCCAAGTGCTTGGGCCCCTGCCACCCATATGTAATACCTGGGTGGATCTCCAGGCTCCTGGTTTGGATTGGCTCAGCCCTGGCAGTTGTGGCCATTTGAGGAGTGAACCAGCAGATGGAAGATATTTCTCTCTGTTTCCCTATGTCTCTCTAACTCTGCCTTTCAGGTAAATAAATATTTTTTAAAAATGTGTATTTCTGGCCGGCACCGTAGCTTAATAGGCTAATCCTCCACCTGCAGCGTCGGCACACCGGGTTCTAGTCCCAGTTGCCCCTCTTCCAGGCCAGCTCTCTGCTGTGGCCCGGGAGTGCAGTGGAGGATAGCCCAAGTGCTTGGGCCCTGCACCTGCATGGGAGACCAGGAGAAGCACCTGGCTCCTGGCTGCGGATCGGCGCGGTGCACCGCCGCAGCATGCCACCACAGCGGCCATTGGAGGGTGAACCAACGGCCAAGGAAGACCTTTCTCTGTCTCTCTCTCACTGTCTACTCTGCCTGTCAAAAAAAACCAAAAAAAAAAAAAAAAAAACCAAAAAAAAAAAGAATATCAAACAAATCCTTAATCCAATAAATATAAGTAGGTTAAACACCTCCGACAACTATCTCACATTGAATTAGAAAATCCAATTATATGCATTCTAGAAGAAATACACATTTTTTTTTTTTTTTGACAGGCAGAGTGGACAGTGAGAGAGAGAGAGAGAGAGAGAGAGAAAGGTCTTCCTTTGCCGTTGGATCACCCTCCAATGGCCGCCGCGGCTGGCGCGCTGCAGCCGGCGCACCGTGCTGATCCGAAGCTAGGAGCCAGGTGCTTCTCCTGGTCTCCCATGGGGTGGAGGGCCCAAGGACTTGGGCCATCCTGCACTGCACTCCCGGGCCATAGCAGAGAGCTGGCCTGGAAGAGGGGCAACCGGGACAGAATCCGGCGCCCCGACCAGGACTAGAACCCGGTGTGCTGGCGCCGCAAGGCTGAGGATTAGCCTATTGAGCCATGGCGCCGGCCGATATTCTTTTTTTTTTAAGATTCATTTTATTTCTTTGAAAGACAGTTATAGAGAGGTGTAGAGACAGAGAGAGGTCTTCCATCCGCTGGTTCACTCCCCAGATGGCTGCAATGGCTGGAGCTACACCTATCCAAAGCCAGAGGCCAAGAGCTTCCTCCGGGTCTCCCACATGGGTGCAGGGGTCCAAGGATTTGGGCCATCTTCTACTGCTTTCCCAGGCCATAGTAGAGAGCTGGATTGGAAGAGTTGCACACAGAACTAGAACCGGTGTCCTTATGGGATGCCGGCACTTCAGGCCAGGGCTTTAACCCTCTGCACCACAGTGCCAACCTAAGATATTCTTTTGATACTTAATGTTTTGTAATTTTTTGTTGCCTTTAAATTTTCTATTACTTTTGCTGTTGCCATTGGATTTTTTAGATAAAACATACATACAAAATACATACACATTGTTTTGGAGAGTGTACATCTTGTTTTTATTCCACTTTTGGTTGACACCCATCTTGTTCTATAGCTGAGTGCAGTCACACTGTACATTATATTCATGGTCAAGGATTTCTTATTTTGTTTATCATCTCATTTGAAATAATTTTTCTTTTGAAAGTAAGACATACTTCTTACGTATTTTAGTCTCCTTCATTTGTTAATCTTTTCTGATCATAGAACAGAAGGTAAATGATATAAAATGTGTTGATTATCAGTCATGTACACTGTACTGAACTTTGCATGTTTGAAGAACAAAGAAAAATATAAAATAGTGTCTTTTCCTGTTTTTAAGAAGCTTAGGCTGGCGCCATGGCTCAATAGGCTAATCTTCCACCTGCGGCATCGGCACACCGGGTTCTAGTCCCGGTCGGGGCGCCGGCTTCTGTCCCCGTTGCCCCTCTTCCAGTCCAGTTCTCTGCTGTGGCCCGGGAGTGCAGTGGAGGATGGCCCAAGTGCTTGGGTCCTGCACCTACATGGGAAATCAGGAGAGGTGCCTGGCTCCTGGCTTTGGATCAGTGAGGTGCACCGACCAGCAGCGCACTGGCCGCAGTGGCCATTGGGGAGTGAACCAGCGGCAAAGGAAGACCTTTCTCCCTGTCTCTCTCTCTCACTGTCTAACTCTGCCTGTCAAAAAAAAAAAAAAAAAAAAAAAAGCCAAAAGTATAATTGGTAGGGGAACTAGATATATGTCTACATAAAGTTAAGTAACTCAAAGTTTCGAATATAACCCAACAGTGTATATAACTAAAGGTCAAATGGGAAATGTGCAAAATAAAAGTCATGAATTCAGAGACCAGGAATATTGTTTGGAATTGAAATGTGGAGAGAAATCTCTCCAAAAGAAGGAACCATTGCCAAGGTGAATGAACAGTGTGGTCAAAGGTATGTAGATGGCCATCTACGTGGCATGTTCATGAGACAGCAAGCAATAGTCAGATCAGAAGATCCATTGTGGGGAGCAACTGGGAGCAACTCGGACTAGACTGTTACTGGAATTAAGACTTATTCTATGCATCTGCTCTCCCACAATATGGCGCTGGGAGAGGAGTAAACAGCTTCTACGCAGCTGCCTCCAGTTCAACCAATAAACTGTAGGACTTGCTCCTGATTGGAGGAGAGCAGCATACTCGGCGTGTGGGTAGCAGAGTTGGGATTGGTGGAAGGACTATAAAGGAGGAGAGAGACAACATGCACCGGGAACATCTATCTGAAGGAACACCTGTGCAGCCCCCGAGAGAGCCGGCCGGCGGTGTGCCGCTCCCCCGTGGAAGTGGGGAAAGTGGCTAGGGGGAACCGCCCTTCCACGGAGGTGGAAGGGTCGGTAGCCAACCCGGGAAGAACCAGCAGCAAACCCGGGGAGGGCCGAGCAGACAAAAGAACAGCGCAGGGTCCTGTGTCGTTCCTCCACGAAGAGGGGGAGCGACAATCCATGGAGCTGGAAATGTTTATTAGGGTAGATAAATCATTATACAAGCATGTGTTAAATTCTCAGTTCCTGTGTTAATTTGAATTCTCCAGAGAAACAGCACTAATAGTGTGTTATATGTACCTAGAGAGAATGAGAGGGAGGAAGAGAAGAGGAGGGAAGAGGTGAACGGGGGGGTGGAGAGGAGAGAAAAGAGAGAAAAAATAGAAGAGTAGAGAAGAATGAGTATTTAGGGGCTGGCACTGTGGCACAGTGGGTTAATGCCCTGGCCTGAAGTGCCAGCATCCCATATTTGAGACCCGGTTTGAGACCTGGCTGCTCCACTTTCCATCCAGCTCTCTTTTATGGCCTGGGAAAGCAGTGGAGGATGGCCCAAGTCCTCGGGCCCCTGCACCCACATGGGAGACCAGGAAGAAGCTCCTTGCTCCTGGCATCGGATCAGCGCAGCTCTGGCCATTGTGGCCAATTGGGGAGTGAACCATAGGATGGAAGACCTCTCTCTCTCTCTCTCTCTCTTTTTCTGCCTCTCCTCTCTCTCTGTGTAACTCTGACTTTCAAATAAATAAATAAATCTTAAGGGAAAAAAAAGAAGAATGAGTATTTAAGAATTGGCTCCAGTGACTATAGAGGATAAGTCCCAAGATCTGCATCCAGCAAGCTGAAGACCTTGGAGAACCTATAGTCTAATTCCAGTCTGAGTCTGAAAGCAGGAAAATACTAATGTCCAGCTCAAAGACAGGCAGAGAGAGAAAATTCTCTCCTACTATTTTTCTTCTGTTTAGATTTTCAATGGATTGCATAAGGCCCAAGTAACCTGGGTGGCTTTACTCAGTTTATCAATATAAATGTTAGTTTTGTCACATCCAGAATAATGTTTAAACAACAAGTACTTCCTGCCTAACCATCACAGTCCCCAAAGGGCATACAGAGAACCCTTAACCAAGGTGTACAGGCTGAACATGTTGGAGAAGTTTTTGATGTGGAACTAGTACCAGAGTTGAGTGCTACAAGACTCACAGGAGTTCAACAGGTAAACATTTCACACAGGCTGAGGACGTTTGGAAAAAGTGTTTTATAGACAGAAGATGACAAGGCTTGTACTCTTATAGCTGAAAGAATAGATAGCACTTTCAAGAAATTATTTCGCTGTGGGTGGACCACAGAGTGTGAACAGGAGAATCAGGTGAGAAGAATGGAGGGAGGTAGGCTGGTCTGGGTCATGAAGACTTTGGGTAGCATATGGAGGCTTTTTAAAGGACAGAAGAGTTATAAGGAAAGTGGATTGTAAATAGAATTGTTAAAGGCAGGGAGGATGAGAGATTCTTGAATTAATTCAAGTGAAAGGTATCTTGCATTGACTAATGGAAGTGGGAGTCTATTTGGGAATGATCACTAAATTAGAAGCTGCAACCTAGATGTGAAATGGGTGGAGGGGTCTAGAAAGAGGAGAATTGAACATGATTCTTGGAATCCTGGCTTAGGGAAGTGGCTAAAATATGTTTACTATTATAATAAATACAGGCCAGGGAAGAGCTTTGGGGTAGAGTATGCTCATTTCAGATATTTAACATGCATGTGGCTTAAAAGTTTTCCTCCTCTTCATGATATTTTCCTACTAAGTTGAGAACAATGGAGCTTCAAATGTTGGCGTTGCTCTAAGATTTTCATGATGTATAAGATTGGTAAAATTACTAGGTCAATAAAATATGCATAAATGTACAGACTTGTTGATAAAACAAACTTTTCTGTAGCTACCAACTCTATAAATGGCCAGACAATTAACAATGATAAAGTTTGTTTCAGTAACAAAGCCTTCCAAAGAGAGGGAGATTTGGATGCCTTTCAACAAAATAAATTCCTTTCTTCTCACATGTCATGTAAACTGATGTCATTTCTCATTCCATAAAGGAAAAAAAAAAAAGAAAGAAAGATGAAACTTGCTCTGGTTTGCAGGGTTCCAATGATGGCATTCTTCCTCAAAGTCATCTAAAAAAAGACATTGTGAGCAAACTTGTGTTTCCTCTGCCAGAAATGCATGCCTGGCCATAATGCAAGCCTTTCATATTTGGCCATTTAGATAATGGCTTCTACATGAGCTTTCATAACATTTATTTACTGCTATAAATGATTGGACCAACTGCTGTTGGAAGCCAAGAATCCCATTCTTCCGCAGCTAGATTTCCCATTACATTATCTCAGCCTCACGAAGGTTGCTCAGAAAGCAGTGTATTCTGTAAGTATTTCAGGGTGCTGAGAAATGCTGTGGATATGTTGGTTTTGAATGTTTACAGTTCTCCTGCTTGTGAAACATAATAGCTTCACTCTATGAAGACCATGCTCTAGTTATAAATATTTCAACTTCCAAGTCCCAATTTTTTAGGGTGTATCAACCACATTTTCCTTCTCCTCCCATCTGGCTGACTGATTCACACTCTTCTGTGAATTGTTGCAGCAGAAAAACAGGCAAGGCTGCCAAATTTCTGGAAGACAAAGTTTTCTGTATGTTCACCTTGGTAAAATGCTAAGATAGGACTCAGGCTGCTATGCTAATGAGGGCTTAGCCAGGGTGGATGTGTGGATCATTCAGCAGAGAGAGACACCTTGCTGTAATAGATTTTCCATTTGCAAGCAGAGGTGATTGACAGTAGTCTGCCCCAAGAGTTTGAACTTGAAGTGACTGTACTTAGCAGAACTCTGACTTGTTGAAGCCAAGCCTTGCTACCCCCACCAGTCACTACGTGCTGAGGCAGCTGGGGGCAGTTTCAGGGGTGGGGGTGGTCCCCTTGGGTTGAGCTGGTTAGACTGGATGAACCACAATCTCTCAGAGCAGTCTCTCTGGGCCATGGCCTGAGGGTGGCTCCTGCCCTGGCAGGAGGCTGTGCCCACGTGCTTGCCTTCATCAGCTCCTGTTCTGTCAGTGCTGGGCACAGCCACACAGAAGTGGGGCACAACCATGGACAGAGCAGCTGGTGCCTGACTCTGGCCTGCTTCAGAAATCCTTCCAGAGATCCTCTGCTCTCTGTCCTTCTGCAGTGAACCAGGATTGTAGACCAACATCGAAGGACCCTATCTTTGGTACCCAGAAAACAGAACCAATTGCAGCTGTGAAAGAAGCCACTAGTTAATAGAGAAAGGTAAAAATAACATATCTCTTAAAACAAAATTAGAACTGTGTGTTTTCTCTTGTAATCTTATTACTGCCTGAAGGGAAAAATAAGTTCAGTAACACAGTGAAGAGAAAGAAAACAAATTAGCTAGTTTTGCTTCGCAAAAGAAGAGATGTAGCTTGTTGCTAACCTTTGCTGCTCTTGCAGCCTAAAAGCAAATCTCTGATGTCCATAAGAGCAGAGATGCACACTGTTGCAGAAGACCCCCGAATACCAGGTAACCCCTCAAAAATTCTATTTGACTCTATGGGATAATTGTCATTTTACCTATTTGTATGCATATTTGGTGAATGGGGATTAAAGAGAGAAGTAGAGCAATATCTTTGCTCTTTAAAAGGGCATAGAGAATGGGAGAGTCGTGTCCGTAAGAAATATTAGGTGTTCAGATAAAAGTATGGCATAGACTTTCAGGAAATCATCCAACCACCTTCATATCCTCCTAACAGCCATAGTGCTTAATTGTGGCATTATTTAGATTTGTTCATATTTGAAGTGCTGCTTTTGCTACAATCAACATGAATGAGTCAAAATTTTACTGATAGGTCATGAGAGAAAGAAGTTTACATAGGAGTATTTGTGTATTTTTGACATTTTGCATGGTTAATATAAAAAGTAGGTGAAGTGATATTGTGAATAGGACTTGTTCAGTATATAAAAATACAAAGTGAATTATTTACTGTACAGGAGTTTGCTTCATTGTTGAAAAGGAAATTGTTACAGGGCTCACCTCCCAAGGCCAGTGAAAATATGTTTACTAATAGCATCTCAGCTCTTTAGTATGACTTCAAACATTCCAGAAAATGTCTCCCTTCCTTGAAATCTCACTTGGGTAACCTTCAAAGGGCTGATGTCTCCCTGAACTAGCAGTGACATTCCCTCTGTCCCACCTGCACATGAATCTGCTCCTTCACGGGAGTGATTGGGACTAACTCTACTTGCTTATCTCATGTCCACTCATTTAAAATACTTATTAGGAAATTACAAGAAGAACTATAAAGAGTAATACAGTAAAGACCCACTCCCCAACAGTCATCCTAACAAATAAAATAGTACCTGTAATATTAATGCTCTGATGTATACCCCAGATTCATCTCACTTCCTTCCAATACCCAATGATACAGCTACTAGTTTGAATTTGGATGTGAAAATGATCATTTACATATCATTATTTATAGTGATACTAAGTATGTTTGCATGTTTTACAATGATATTAAGTATGTATCATGTCATGTTATTTTCCATGTTTTTAAATTTTGAAAACTGGTGTAATATAACATGTATTTGTGACTTGGTATCTCAGTCTCTTTGTTCATTATCATGCTGTTGAGATTTATCCACAATAATAGTTGTTCTATTATAGTTTTTTTTTTTTTTTTTTTTTTTTTAAATTTTTGACAGGCAGAGTGGACAGTGAGAGAGAGAGACAGAGAGAGAAAGGTCTTCCTTTTGCCTTTGGTTCACCCTCCAATGGCCGCCGCTGCAGCCGGCGCACCGCGCTGATCCGATGGCAGGAGCCAGGTGCTTTTTCCTGGTCTCCCACGGGGTGCAGGGCCCAAGCACCTGGGCCATCCTCCACTGCACTCCCTGGCCATAGCAGAGAGCTGGCCTGGAAGAGGGGCAACCGGGACAGAATCCGGCGCCCCAACCGGGACTAGAACCCAGTGTGCCGGCGCCGCAAGGTGGAGGATTAGCCTAGTGAGCCACGGCGCCGGCTCAGTTGTTCTATTATAGTAAATACTACAGTTTATTTCTACCCTTTCTTGGGCATTTGGTTGTTTTGTAACTAACTTGTCAATGGTTCCAGGCAGAAATGAGCATTATCACTCGGTGCAAGCAATGATTCATGGCAGGAAAGGGGTCCTAGGTGGTCTCTCAGCTCCTTTCTGGAGGTTTGAGTTTAAGTGCATTTGAATGCAGTGCTGGGCTGGCCTCCTGCAGAGAGGTTTCACCAGTGGGGTGTTCTCACTTGTTTCTCTTCCTTTTTGCCCACTGAACAGGAGAATCTTGCAGATCTTGGGGGACAATGAGAGGTTGAATGGTCTGAGAGTGAAGTGTGAGTTGTTAGCAGATGCTGGAAACATAAACTGCCCAACATGTGGAGGTTTGGGAGACCATAAGAAGTGCAACCATTTCTCCTGGGATGAAATATTTAATCCTAGTAGCTTTTTTTTTTTTTGGGCAATTTAGAGACTGTTCTGTATTGTCACTTGTCACCACAAATAATTTTTTTTTCCCAAATAATGCTGACATATTCACAACTCCTTGTGTACATGCGCAGGAGTTTTTAAGGGTGTACATACAGGAGTACAGTTGCTGAATTGTAGGGATAAAACTTATTAAAGTTACTAAAAGTTATTGTTGGCAAATAATTGAATTGCTTTGTACTCAAATCAGTAATATGTAAGACTTCCCATTGTTCCCCATCATCTCCAATTATTGGTATTATCCAAATTTAATTAAGTTTTGAAAATCTAGTATGTGGTATGAGATGGTACCTCAGAGAGGTGTTTTTATTATGATTTAGATACATTTTATTTTGTGACTGCTGGTCATTTATGTTTATTCTTTTTTGAATTACTTTTTTTAATTCTTTCTATTGGATTGTTGTTTTTTTCTGACTATAAGTTTTCTATATTCTTGCAACAATTGCATATTGAAAGGATTTCTCCCACTCTGTGTTTATTGTGCTTGTTTGTTGCTTTTTTAAAATGATTTATTCATTTATTTGAAAGTCAGAGTTATAGATAGAGAGACAGACAGAAATCTTCCATTTGCTGATTTTCTCTCCAGATGGCCACAATGGCCTGGGCTGGGGCAGGCCTGGGCCAGGCCAAAGCCAGGAGCCAGGAGCTTCTTCCAGGTCACTCACATGGGTGGTGGGCCCAAGTGCTTGGGCCTTCTTCCACTGCTTTTCCCAGGCTGTTAGCAGGAAGCTGGCTCAAAAGTGGAGCAACTGAGACCCGAACTGGCTCCCATAAAGGATGCCAGCATCACAGGCAATGGCTTCGCCCAGCAATAGCATTTTTATTCTTAATTTCTGTGAGTTTTGTTTTAATTCATTTTTCTCTATTTTAAAGTATATTCTTGGGGCTGGTGCTTCGCATAGCTGGTGAGGCCGCTGCTTGCAGTACCAGCATCCTATGTGGGCACCAGTTCAAGTCCTGGCTGCTCTGCTTCTGATCCTGCTCTCTGCTATGGCCTGGGAAAGGAGAAGATGGCCCAAGTTCTTGGGCCCCTACACCCATGTGGGAGACCTAAAACAGTCTCCTGGCTCTTGGATTTGGATTGGCGCAATTCCAGCCATTGTGGTCATCTGGGGAGTGGGCCAATGGATGGAGGACCTCTTTCTGTCTCTTTGCCTCTGCCTCTCTGTAACTCTGCCTTTCAAATGGATAAATCAACCTTTTAAAAAAATAGTCTGTTCTCTTACTAGCTACATTTAAAATTCTGTATGCATATAAAACTTATTAAATATTGCTTCCCTTATGAAAAAAATCTCTTATAATTTCTATATTGTTGTGCGGTATCTTAGTTCTAGTTCTATCTTGTTTTGTATTTCCCTAATTTAACACTATCATTGATTAATGGTGCTAATACTTCATTAGATTTACCTATAGGCTTAGCAATTTCTTAATATTCATTTCAGAGTTTCTGAAACTATTCTTTAATAAAATATTCATGGTAAGCACTAAAATTTTTGCTTGTAGGAAGATATGCTTCTTTGACATCATTCTTGGAATTTAGCTAAATATGAAATAATAAGTTGAAAATGTTCTCTTATGGCTTTTGAGAGATTTTCTGTTGCTCTCATTATTTGTCAGTGTCATTCAAATACATATCTTTGAAAGTGCTTTCTCTCTGGCTGCTTTTGAGATCATACATTTTTCTTTGGAGTATATGTAGTGATGCTATCAAATGTTTAGATGTGGATAAAAGCAAAATTTGAAGCAGAATTTTTGTGCATCCTGAATGTAAGTGTCTATGGTTTTCTTTTTTGATGGTTTCCATCAAGGACATTTTATTCATTAAATTTTCAATTATTAGTCCTTCTGGAATTCTAATTCATTTGTGTCAATTTCATTTTATTTTCTCTTTCTATTAAAGATCTTACATATTTTTATTTTATTGGTTCTATTTGCTACATTCTATCATCTTTTCAAAATCTATCAATCTCTTTCAGTTTATTAATTCTATCTTCCATATTATACCCAATTTGGTTCTAAAAATTTCCCATTGAAATTTTAATTTTATAATTCTGTTCTGATTTGATTTCAGTGATTATATTTTAATTTGTATAAGTACAATTTGGAATTTGATTCTTTTTTTTGATATTTCTTGAAAAGCAATTTTTAGGGTTATAAATTTAGATATTTATTTGAAATAAATAATGTATTTAATTGGTTTGACATTTTAAAAATTTTTTAAATTTATATAAAGGGGAAAATTTCATGTATGATATATACAGATTTAAGAACATAGTGATGTGTTCCACCTTGCCCTTCCTCCCTTCCTCCCTCACTCCCACCTTCCCTCCTTCCTTGTTTTTATTTTAATTTTTGCAAGCCATACTTTCAGTTTACTTTATAAAAACAAGCTTAACCCTCCACTAAATAAAGAATTCTAATACACTGATGTTGGAAATGTAAACTAGTGCAACCATTATGGAAGACAGTATGGAGATTCCTCAGAAACCTGAAAATAAATCTACAATGTGACCCAGTCATTCCACTCCTGGGAATTTATCCACAGGAATGAAATTAGCATCTGAAAGAGTTATCTGTACCCCCTTGTTTATAGCAGCTCAACTCACAATAGCTAAGTTAGGGAATCAACCCAGATGTCCATCAACTGATGACTGGATAAAGAAAATTTCATACATATACATGATAGAATACTACTTAGCTTTAAGAAATAATGAAATTTTGTCATTTGCAACAAAATGGATGAAACTGAAGATCATTATGCTTGGTGAAATAAGCCAGTCTCCAAAAGGCAAATATCATATGTTTTCCCTGATTTGTGGTGATATATAGAGTACAACAAAGTAATGTATATGGACAAAATTGAAATTCTGAGATTTTATTATTGTTTATATCCCTTGTCTATACTCCTGAGGAAGAGTGGTTTTTCTACTTAATATTTGTTGAAAAGCAATGTTTTACTGTTAATGTTTCATTGTTTCTTGAAAATACCAATATACCAAGTCATAAAAAGTTTACAACTGTGGTTTTTATTTTTATAAACTCATTCTTCTGCTTCTTTAGGTATGATTTTGAGTTGAGAACTCATATTTGACTCTTGAGAGTCTGTGTGGATGTTTATTACTTTGCTCTTGCTTTTGCCTGACCTGCTAACAAATTAGGCTAGTGTATGATTAGTGTTTTAGTTGTCATTTCCCAAATTCTGATGTTTGTATACACTCCAGCTCCAGATTCTCATGGAATAAGACTGTGTTTTAAAATTCGTGATGGTGGGAGAAGGATGGGAGCATAAGTTTGATAGATTTAAGAAATAAAAATATATATTATCAATTAAATTTGATTTTAAGATAAACAAGATATATATAAAATATGTCCCATGAAATATTTGTTCTGGATTGTAACTAGATACTGATGCCTGGGGGATGGAGAGATTGTTTTTCTAAGCAGAAACAAGCCAATTCCTATATACTTTCATAGTATCTTCCTTTGTAGATGAGAAGAGTAGAGTTTTCATTTTAGTGTGTTCCCCCCCCCCCCCCAGTAGGCCACCCTTTCATGGAACATATAGTCTTTTTTTATTTTTATTTATTTATTTATTTATTTATTTTACAGGCAGAGTGGACCGTGAGAGAGAGAGACAGAGAGAAAGGTCTTCCTTTTTGCCGTTGGTTCACCCTCCAATGGCCGCCGCGGCTGGTGCGCTGCGGCCGGCGCACCGTGCTGATCCAAAGCCAGGAGCCAGGTACTTCTGGTTTCCCATGGGGTGCAGGGCCCAAGCACTTGGGCCATCCTCCACTGCACTCCCGGGCCACAGCAGAGAGCTGGCCTGGAAGAGGGGCAACCTGGACAGAATCTGGCGCCCCAACTGGGACTAGAACCCGGTGTGCCGGCACCGCTAGGTGGAGGATTAGCCTATTGAGCCGTGGCGCTGACCGAACATATAGTCTTTAAAGGGCTTGGATTTTTGTATCTAAGTTTCAACTTTTCACCTATGGAGGCTTTGTGTCATGTTGGCCTACTGGTCCTAGGTCCCTGGGATCGGAAAATTCCATCTGAGTCTCTGATGATACAGCGTTTTCTTTCCTCTCTGGTTTTGGTTTTCTCCTTCTTTTTTATTTATTTATTTTTTTGGTTGGGTCTTTCTTAAAGATTTATTTATTCATTTATTTGAAAGGCATAGTGTGAGAGGAGAGAGGAAGAGGGGGAGGGAAAGAAGGAAGGGGAGAGGGAGGGAGAGAAGGAAGGGGAGAGGGAGGGAGAGAAGGAAGGGGAGAGGGAGGGAGATAGTTTTTCCATCTGCTGGTTTTCTTCTCAAATAGTTGCAACATCAGGGCTGGGCCAGATAGAAGCCAGGAGCCAGGAACTCCACCCATGTCTCCCACTTGGGTGGCAGGCACCTGAGCACTTGAGGCATCAGTCACTACCTTTCCGGGTGCATTAGCAGGAAGCTGAATCAGAAGCAGAGCCACCAGAACTTGAACAGGCATGCTGATTTGGGTTGCTTGTGTTGCAAGTGGCAGCTTAACTTAATATGCCACAAAGCATGCCCATGGTTGTTTTTTTTTTTTTTTTTTTTTTTTTTTTTTTGACAGGCAGAGTGGACAGTGAGAGAGAGAGAGACAGAGAGAAAGGTCTTCCTTTGCTGTTGGTTCACCCTCCAATGGCCGCCGCGGCTGGCGTGCTGCGACCGGCGCACCGCGCCGATCTGATGGCAGGAGCCAGGTGCTTCTCCTGGTCTCCCATGGGGTGCAGGGCCCAAGCACTTGGGCCATCCTCCACTGCACTCCCTGGCCACGGCAGAGAGCTGGCCTGGAAGAGGGGCAACCGGGACAGAATCCGGTGTCCCGACTGGGACTAGAACCCGGTGTGCCGGTGCCGCAAGGCAGAGGATTAGCCTAGTGAGCCGCGGCGCCGGCCCCATGGTTGGGTTTTTATTTGCTAGGATTATCTCCTGCTTTTCAAGTGAGATATACCTTTAAAAAGGGGTGTTTGCTGTGTGTGTGTTTTTTTTTTTTTTTGTTTTTTGTTTTTTTTTGTTGTTGTTGTTAGTTATAATGCTTGAAATAGAACACTTCCATTCATTCTTTAACCAAATGAAGCAAATCCCTCTCCCAACCTTTGATCTAAAATTCAGCCAGGGATGCATTGCATCTGAATCCGATTGCTGCTTCTCTAGGGTAGCCTACTTTTTTATTAAGGTTTATTTATTTATTTATTTGAAAGTCAGAGTTACACAGAGAGAGAAGGAGAGGCAGAGAGAGAGAGAGAGGGAGAGTGAGAGAGAGGTCTTCCATCTGCTGGTTCACTCCCCAATTGGCCTCAACTGCTGGAACTGTCCTGATCCGAAGCCAGGAACCAGAAGCTTCCTCCAGGTCTTCCTGGACTTGGGCCATCTTCCACCGCTTTCCCAGGCCATAGCAGAGAGCTGGATCAGAAGTGGAGCAGCGGAGTCTCAAACTGGTGCCCATTTAGGATGCTGGCACTGCAGGTGGCAGCTTTACCCGCTACGCCACAGCGCCAGCCCCTAAAGTAGCCTACTTTGAAATTTTGCTTTCTTTGCTGAATTTTCTCTTCCACCAATATCTACTACTCCAGGATTTTTTTTTCACCTTTGCTCTACTTCTCTCGCCAGCCATTTTCATTCTTCTTTGATGTTGATTCTTTGGTATAACCATGCTTCTTGGATAGTCAATATACTACTAAGCAGATGTCCTATCTATAAACTCCACAGGTTGGTTTTTATACTGTTTTCTGTGGTCATCTTTTTAAAAAACAAAAAAACAGACCTTATGATTATTCTTGCACTTGGAAATCTTTGATAGCTTTTCATTGTCAAAATATATAATCTTAGCATTGAAATTCCTTGTAACATGACTGTCAACCACTCCTCCCTCCTTCAACTTCTTCAGCTGTCACACTCTCCACTGTGTTCCTTCTGCCCAGGCACAGCACTGCACCCTGCTTCTTGGACCATAATACAACTTTTCTTCTTTCTGTCTTTGTTCTTGGATCTGGGATAGATGCTGTCCACTCACTGCCTGTACAGTCAGCCCTTGTTGTTCATGAATCTGCCTCCCATTTCAACCACAGATAGAAAATACATTTTTTAAAAAGGCACAGACTTATTCCCCTCTTGTCATTACAGCCTAAACAAACTTGATACAACAGTATGTACATAGCGCTTTCATTGTATTAGGTATTAAAAAAAATCAAATGGCTTAAAGTATAATTTTGCATAGGTTATTTGCAAATACTATGTTACTTAATAAAGGACACTTGAGCATCTCAGAATTTGGATGTCTGTGGGGATCCTGGAGCCAGTCTCCATGAATACTGAGAGATGACTGCATATCTAAATAACCTTCCATCTTCAAGATTGGGCTCAGATTTCAACTTGGTAAAGGTCTGTCCCATTCCCATTTCCAGCTGGCTGCTTACTCATTCACTTTTATTTGTTTTTCATATAACACATTTATTTTGTATTTTTTATAGATTTATTTATTTGAAAGAGTTACAGAGTGCGGCGGGCGCCACGGCTCAATAGGCTAATCCTCCGCCTGCGCGCCAGCATACCGGGTTCTAGTCCCGGTCGGGCGCCGGATTCTGTCCCGGTTGCCCCTCTTCCAGGCCAGCTCTCTGCTATGGCCCGGGAGTGCAGTGGAGGATGGCCCAAGTGCTTGGGCCCTGCACCCACATGGGAGACCAAGAGAAGCACCTGGTTCCTGGCTTCGGATCAGTGTGATGCGCCGGCCGCGGCTGCCATTGGAGGGTGAACCAACGGCAAAGGAAGACCTTTCTCTCTGTCTCTCTCTCTCACTGTCCACTCTGCCTGTCAGGAAAAAAAAAAAAAAAAAAAAAAAAGAGTTACAGAGAGGCAAAGGCAGAGGCAGAGAGAGAGATCCTCCATCCACTGGTTCACTCTCCAAATGGCCGCAATGGCCAGAGCTGGGTCGATCAGGAGCCAGGAGCTTCTTCCAGGTCTCCCACGTGGGTGCAGGGACCGAAGAACTTAGGCCATCTTCCACTGCTTTCTCAGGCCATAGCAGAGAGCAGGATCAGAAGTGGAGCAGCTGGGTCTCGAACCAGCACCTATATGGGATGCTGGCAGTGCAGCTGGCGGCTTTACCCACTATGCCACAGCACCAGCCCCTATTTTGTACTTTTTAATAATAGTTATTTCTCTTTCTCTCCCTCTCTATTTCATGCTCATTGCAAACTTTTAGCTTTTATCTTATTATTCCAGTTCTGAACACAACACTGTATATTTGGTAGCTTTTTTGATTATTTAATTAAGTGCTT
The DNA here is from genome assembly GCF_964237555.1 of Oryctolagus cuniculus. NCBI lineage: Eukaryota > Metazoa > Chordata > Mammalia > Lagomorpha > Leporidae > Oryctolagus > Oryctolagus cuniculus. The sequence continues at coordinate 109,971,278 of NC_091434.1, forward strand.
GTCGCTCCCCCTCTTCGTGGAGGAACGACACAGGACCCTGCGCTGTTCTTTCGTCTGCTCGGCCCTCCCCGGGTTTGCTGCTGGTTCTTCCCGGGTTGGCTACTATCCCTTCCACCTCCGTGGAAGGGCGGTTCCCCCTGGCCACATTCCCCACTTCCGCAGGGGAGCGGCACACCGCCGGCCGGCTCTCTCGGGGGCTGCACAGGTGTTCCCTTAGATGTTCCCCTTAGATGTTCCTTGTGCAGGCCGTCTCTCTCCTCCTTTATAGTCCTCCTCTGCCAATCCTAACTCGGCTGCCCACACGCCGAGTACGCTGCTCTCCAATCAGGAGCAAGTCCTACAGTTTATTGGCTGAACTGGAGGCAGCTGTGTAGAAACTGTTTTCTTCTCTCCCAGTGCCATATTGTGGGAGAGCAGATGCATAGAATAAGTCTTAATTCCAGTAACTTAGTCTAAGTCCGGGTTGCTCCCCACAGTGCTTGTGTTTAGTAGTAATGAGGACACATCATACAGGACTTAACAGTGTCATGCATGGTTTTGTTTAAAAGATGAAGATCAACTTGGAGAATTTGTTCAAGCTGCACAAACGTATGCATCTTCGTTTTCAAGTGGGAAGAGTGTTTCTCTTTACCTTTTGTATTATTAGGGGGACCCTTTTCTCTATTGGATGTTCTGGCAGACTGAGGGCTTTGAAACTGGGGGTTTCATGAATCTCATGAAAGGGTCCTTCCAGAAAACACCCAGTAATGTTTTTATGTTCTTTGAACTATCCTCATTCATTTTCTTGAAATCTCTCTTTTCCTGTACTCAAAATGGTCACTAAGCACAAGTAAAGTAGATGTAGGCAGCTTGTTTGTTCTAATACAGTGTGCTATTATATCAACTTTCAAGAATTTGTAATGCCTGTAAATTACCCCCTCCCTTTGTCTTTTTGTCTGTATGCATGCAGTTGTCAGATTTACAAAATAGAAATATGAGATATCCAGTTAAATTCAAATTTCATATAAAATTAATAACTTTTAGATTTATATCCTGATAGTTCAGGGCATTCTTATACTTTAGAAGCGTATGAAGGCCGGCTCTGTGACCTAGTGGGTAAAGCTGCCACCTGCAGTGCGGGCATCCCATATGGGTGCCGGTTCGAGTCCTGGCTGCTCCTCTTCTGATCCAACTCTCTGCTAAGGCCTGGGAAAGCAGTAGAAGATGGCCTAAGACCTTGGGGCCCTGAACCTGCATGGGAGACCTGGAAGAAGCTCCTGGCTCCTGGCTTCAGATTGGCACAGTTCTGGCTATTGTGGCAATTTGGAGAGTGAACCAGCAGATGGAAGATCTCTCTCTCTCTCTCTGCCTCTCCTTCTCTCTCTGTGTAACTCTGGTTTCAAATAAAAAAAATAAATCTTTAAAATAAAAGTATCTGAAATTCAAATGTAAGTTGGTGTCCTATGTACTTTCTAAGTTACTCAGTAATTTGAGAGAGAGGAAGGAAGGGAGGGAGAAAGAATTAGAGAGAGGTAGAGAGATATAGACTACACTGGCAGCTGGGAACTCAGTTCAGGTCTCTCATGAAGGTTGCAGGTTGAGCCATCACTGCGGTCTCCCAATGTCCACTTTATTAGGAAGCTGCAGTCAGCAGCTGGAATCAGCTACTTCAGTGGGGATATGGGCATCTGAACTGCTACATTTGATCTGACAATGCTTTGTCTATACCACTTCTGCTTCTGCTCTTTTTCATCAAAAGCCTCTAAAAAGTACACAAGAAGTTCCTACATTTAGAAATAAAGATTTCATAAGTGATTTTCCTAGGAAAGCTATCAAAATAAATCCCTTGGCTTGCAAATTGTTAAATGTAAAGAGGAAAACAACACAGCAACAGTGTGAGAAAGCAGTCCTGGAGTGGAAAACTGTGTCCACTTGCTCCAGTACCACATCATAGTGCTGATTTTTATTTTTCCAGTAGAGCCAATGTGTTGTGGCAGGCACATCTGGATGACACACATTCTGGAACACAGGAAAAGTGCCTGGGAGAAACCCGCCGCTGTGTGTATGTGTTGAGTTAAACAGCACTTTTGTTACGAGGGAGTGCAAAGGGGCCATGCACATTGTGCTGAAATGCAAGCTAATTGATGGACAGTATAATCACCACCTTAGTTAGCGCCCTGGGACTCTTCATTCTGGCAAGCTGTAAATTTAAATAGAAACCAAAAGGAGAGGACGTAGCCCACAGCTCTGTGTTCCATTACTTCATGCATGAAATATTCAGCGAATAAGAGAGGTTTAACAGATAACAGCCGGAGAGGTGCTGTACAAAAGCTAAGGTAAGGCTGAAGAGGCTGGTCAAAATCTCAGTCTTTCCATGCATGGGTAAGAATTCCTGTTTGAGGGATTAAGCTCCAGTTCTTTGTTAAAGATGAGGCAACCCACAATTGAGTGCTCAACAGCACAATGATCTCTTATCTTCGGCCCTGGCTATACATAGTGAGCTCCTAGAGATTCTGTCATTGGAGAGTAAAACAGATCTGTCCATGAGCCTGATCTATCAGGGTGTGTTCATCTTTTAAATGATTATGTAGTAAAATAAAAATGATATGAAGGTACACTTTTTATTTATTTTCAAAAAGATTTTATTTATTTGAAAAGCAGAGTTACAGAGCAATAGAGAGGTAGAAAGAGAGAGATCTTCCATTAGCTGTTTTACTTCCCCATTGGCTGTAACAGCTGGGGTCAAGCCAGGAGTCAAGAACTCCAATCTGGGTCTCTCACGTGAGTGCAGAGGCCCAAGCACTGGGGACAGCTTCTGCTAATTTCCCAGGTGCATTACAAGGAGCTATATCAAAAGTGAAGCAGCTGGGACTCGAACTGGTGCCCATGTGGGATGCAAGAGATGGCTTAACCCTTTGTGCCACAATGCTAGCCCTGAAGATAAACTTCTTAGTCGAACCAACTTGAGTTGAAGAAACAACTAAAGAAGGAGGGAAGGGGGGAAAGAAAAAGAAAAGAAGGAAGAAGGGAAGGAAGGAAGGAAGGAAGGAAGGAAGGAAGGAAGGAAGGAAGGAAGGAAGGAAGGAAGGAAGGAAGGAAGGAAGGAGTAGAGAGGGAGGGAGGGAGGAAGGGAGGGAGGGGAGAAGGAAGGAAGGAAGGAGGAGGGAAGTTTCATTCACTTCCTATAATTGTATTTATGAACTACATGGACTCTGTTCTTTGTATTGGTACCACAATACAATAACAGAACATTTCTGAGCCTCAATTGATTCATCTATAAAATTGGGGCGAGTATCTTAGGGCTGAGATACAGATTAATTAGGCTTGTTAGGTGCAGATTGCCTATTAACTGCTTTATAAAAGTAGCTTAATTCCTCCTTACGTGTGCGCTTTCTTACATTTAGTCTTTGGCCTGAGCCACAGCCTGGGAGCGTCATGTCTTCCCAATGTTAAACATTTCCAGGTTGCATTTCTGGCTCTTCTGACATGCTTGTGTTTTCAGGGTACACTACCAAAGAGGTAGCATGTTTGCCCTAGGTTAGAAATGGAGGGTTTTCCTCTCCCACGCCGACTCCAGTCAGCAAGTGCTGGCTGCCTGCCGTAATGCGACACAGCTGCTTGGGAATTGGCACAAGTGTGCCATAGTTGACTGACAAAGGCTCCCATTGCATTGGAGAGGATGTGGGGGTGTCTATACTAGGTAACTTTCTCCTTGGTCAGGCTGTGATGTCAGGAGCATGATGTCCTCTCTTTGAATCTTCTATTCCAATTTTGGGCCATCTTCCCCAAGTTCATGAGTGTGCAAACTGGCAGTGGGAAAGAGAAAATGAAGGATTCACTCATTCATTTCCAAAATGAATTAGGGACTTGCCATCTTTCCCTTCTAAGTAGTGCCGTGAAGGAAAAGACAGGTGTTCTGGGCATCTCCAGGATGCAGGTTGGTGGTCCTCAGGCCACACGCGGCTGCTGTGAAGCTGCCATATGTGGGAAGGTTACAGGAAGAAAGGAGATTCTCCTCAGAACCATCTGTCAATCCTGTTGCAGTCCTCACCTCTGAAGACTTCAAAGTTCAAGGAATCTTGCCTTATACATGATGTTATTTTAAAAGTTTTATGGAGTGCTTGGAATGGGTACATTCTGTATTGAAGTGCCTAGATTCAGGGCCCAGCTGCACTCCCAATTCCAGCTTTCTTCTGATGTGCACACTGGGAGGTAGTGGTGACAGCTCATGTAGTTGAGTCCCTGCCACCCATATGGGAGAGCTAGATTGAGTTCCAGGCTCCTGACTTCAACTTGGCCCAGCCCTGTCCTTTCTGTGGTGGGTATCTGGAGAGTGAACCAGCAGATGGGAGATCTCTCTCCCTGACTCTGTCTCTCTCTTTCTGTGTGTGTATCTTTCTCTGTCATTCTGCCTTTTATATAAGAAAAAATTTAAAATATTCTGCTATATTCAGGGGTCATGTGGATGAAATGATTTCTTAGTTTCCAGGAAAGGCCAAACACCACCAAATAGCTTCTCTGCTTTGGGCTGTTGACCAACTCATCCCTCACTACCAGCACAGGTCTGTAATTTAGACCTGTATTAAGATGTAAGTTTTCCTGAAAGGACCTAAGGGAAGAGAGTAAAAAAGACTAAAGCAAAAAGAAAGGGAAGTTATGTTACCGTGAATATAAAATGTAGACTTTTCAGGGGAGGGAGATGAGACATGAGTGATGGGGAAGTTTCATTTCTTCACACACCTGGAGATGACACAAAAAGAAGACCATTTCACATGTTCAGAAAGCAGCATTTGTCCTGATTATTATTGTAATGTTTAGTGGATGTCAAAATATTTTGTAACAGAAAAAGTTTATAGAAATGCCAACTGCTATGATTATTAAGAAACATTTTCCTCATGAAGACTGTTTATTTTTCATTAATACCAAGATAGAACTAAAGTTAAAGTTGTGATAATAGTAGTTAAGTAATATTTATCTAGCTCTACCTCTTATTAAAGAGTTGTAACATTCACTCAGTTATTCATTTATTCTTTGAGTAAGTATCCAAATAATATGTAAATTGCAACTTATCCTAATTTTTCTTAATTCTCTTTCAGCTGACAGGTTTCTCTCTCTCGCTTTCTCTCTTTTTTTCCCTTGCAATGTACTTTTCTTGAAAAAAATAGTTGCTTATCCTATAAAGTGTTTTACACTTTCGATTCTTCTCATTGAATCCTGTGGTGTTGTTTAAGTTGTTTTCTCTTTCCCTGTATTTCTTTGACTTGATATTGAGATATAGAAGTTTAATCAGATTCAGCTTCAGTCTTGGGGAAACATTTTTTAGATGATGGATATTATGCTACATTTCTATTAGGATGCACAAGTTCTTTGGGGGACTATATTGGTCTGTTTTGTATTGCTACAACAGAATACCACAGAGTGAGTAATTTATAATAAAGATTTCTTGGTTGACAGTTCTGGAGGTTGGAAAGTCCAAGATCAACCTGCTGCATCTGATGAAGGCCTTCTTGGTGCTTCATAATGTGGCAGAAGGAGAGATAGAGAGAAAGAGAGAGAGAGAGAGAGAGAGAGAGAGAGAGAGAATAAGAAGGGTGCTTATGTTGCCCTTCCATAACATTGATTTCACCAATGAAGGAGGAGCCCTACAGGTCCCACCTCTTAATACTATTATAATAGACATTGAATTAGTGCTGGAGAGGACAAATTTTCCAACCAGAACAGGGGATGATAGTAGTCATAATTGTTACCTAGATTCTTTGGAACTGGATGATAGTATTGTAATTTAATCCCTCAACCTCATTTATTAATGAAATACTTCTATAACAGGTAACTTTCTCTCACCCAGTATCTACCCACAAGGCAATTTGTAAAGGAAAAGGTTGATTCTTTGCTTTTGTTTAATGGTTTTAGAAATGATGTGTTAAGGCCGGCGCCGCGGCTCGCTAGGCTAATCCTCCACCTTGCGGCACCGGCACACCGGGTTCTAGTCCCGGTCGGGGCGCCGGATTCTGCACCTGCATGGGAGATCAGGAGAAACACCTGGCTCCTGCCTTCAGATCAGCACGGCGGCCATTGGAGGGTGAACCCACGGCAAAGGAAGACCTTTCTCTCTGTCTCTCTCTCACTGTCCACTCTGCCTGTCAAAAAATAAAAAAAAAAAAAAAAGAAATGATGCGTTAGTTTATTAGCATCCCCCATGGTGATCAGTTTTCTTTTCCTTTTTAGTATTATTGTATGTTTAAACATTTTTGATATGTCTGCATTTGCTGTAGTTATCATTCGTATTGATGCTCTAAGTTATCTCATCTTTGGTCAGTAGGAGGCTCTTCAAGTAGCCTAATGACTCCTGCTGGCACAATTAGAGGTGTTTGAAGGCTTCCTTGCTTTTTAAAAAGTATGACAAAATACCTCACTGTAGGATCATTCATTTATTCAGGAAATCCCAGTTCCTTCTGGTATAAATTGATATTTGAAATTAATATTTGGAAGCCCAAATTAAGTTCCAAGTGACTCATTACTAGTGGGTTGGTCAATTGCTTCTTGACCTTTTTCTCATTCAAACCTGTGTGTGTGTAATCTTAAAGATAAAATATATCTTTTTTTCAAAAAAGATTTATTTATTTTAAAGAGTTACAAAGGAAGAGAGGGACACACAAACACACACATGCACACAGATCTTCCATCAGATGGTCCACTCCCCAGATGGTGGCAATAACTAGTTCTAGGTCAGGCTGAAGCGAGGGGCCAGGAGCTTCATCTGCATCACCCACATGGGTGGCAGGGGCCCAAACTCAAATAGCATCATGAGAGTGAAGCAAGGCAGATCAAATGAATAGTGCAGTAACTGGGGATGCTTCTATATACATTGTGAGACACTGTGTTGCTGTGTTGTAATAGTGAGCAATTGTGTTATAATTATTGCCAATTTGTTTACTGTTGCTTGGAGCCATTTAATCCTTTCAACTATGCTGCCAAAATTCTAGTGTCTGAAAGAATGCCTTGAACAAAAAAACACCAAAGGAGGAAGGGGGAGATGGAGTGTCACTGGTCTGCAGTGGTCTTTCTGCAGGAGCCTGGAGCTTGTGGTACATCTCACTGAGGTGCATTTTTAAGAGGAATTGAGGAATTCATGGGCAGAACCTCCTCCTAAAAGCTGAGGCAAGGAAGCCAGAACTTGTTTGAGTGACAGAAAATCACGCAAGAGGGCTACTTCAAAAGATTGTGAGCCGTGGCTCACTTGGGTAATCCTCCGCCTGCAGTGTTGGCATCCCATAAGGGCGCCGGGTTCTAGTCCTGGTTGCTCCTCTTAGAGTCCAGCTCTCTGCTGTGGCTCAGGAAGGCAGTGGAGGATGGCCCAAGTCCTTGGGCCCTGCACCCGCATGGAAGACCAGGAGGAAGCACCTGGCTCCTGGCTTCAGATCGGCGTAGTTCTGGCTGTACCAGCCATTTGGAGGGTTGAACCAACGGAAGGAAGACCTTTCTCTCTATCTCTCTCTCTCACTGTCTAACTCTATCTGTCAAAAAAAAAAAAAAAAAAAAGGTTGTTTGAATAATCTCTCCAAGGACTCATATGTGAGCTTTGAGATATAAAACAACACAATCAAAAAGAGTATTTTCTTTCAATTTTTGTTAACATTCTAAGAACACAAAGAATTCTAATTTATAGCTCAAGCATAATCACATGCTGCCCAATATTGGATACGTGTCTCATTCTTGCTTTGGTGAAGTCACTGCCAGAACTCCCTACAGCAGGGAGGAGAGTCAAGAGAGAAGGCTCAGCATGCACCCAGTCCCCACGTGGGGCAGAGGAAGCTGTAGAGTACTTTTCTGAATGAACTTCAGGAAATGGTGTAGATGCCTATTGAACATGCAAACGAGTTATGGTGCCATTTCCCAGCCAAAGAACTATGCTAGAAGCCTCCAAATTCTGTCTACATCCCAGAGTATTTTATTTTCAAGATGATATGAAACATTGGGTTTATTGTTTTGTTTGTTTGTTTATTTGTTTTTTGCGATTGAGTGGATGTTACAACTCTTCAGCAAGAGTTGGAGCTAGATAAATATTATTTAGCTACTGTCATTGCAACCTCAACTATAATTCTGTCCTGGTATGGATGGAGGATAAATAGTCTTCATGAGGAAAATGCTTCTTAATATTCATAGCAGTTGGCATTTCTATAAATTTTTCCTGTTACAAAATGTTTTGACACCCACTGAACGTTAGAGGAGTAGAATGGACCATTTTGTTGAATCCTGAATGAATATTCAGCCACAAAGCTAGTTCTATCAAGAGCCATGGGAGTGTTGCTGGGGGAATGAATGTCTCCATGGGGGAGAGGCTTTAACTCCACCATTGTATGATTTTTAAAATGATTCCTGGGGAAGTAAGGAGGAAGTGCCTTCAGGGTGGGAATGTTGGTAGATCTGAAAGATATCTGGGTATCTACATTTAACTTTTTATTTGGATATGCTCTACCTAACCCTCATAAACTGTTTATTTTTACCTTTTGGTTTCTTACTGCTTTCAGTTTCTATGGGAACCTGTCTGTAGTGTCTGTTCAGAGGAATTCTGTCCTAGTACTTGCTACTTATCGATGCCATGTGGTAGGTGTTCGATCCAAATTCCTTAAGAACAAAATGCCCTGGAGAACAATGCTATAGAGGGCTGTGCATCCATTCAGTCTTTCTTAAAGGTCAGGTGGACAAAGCAAAAATTTCTCAGCATTAATTTGAGCCATTTCCCTTTCATGGTCATGTTACTGTGTTGTGGCAGGTGTAGGAACATAAAACGTCACATCTGTTTTTTGCTAGCATTGTTTCCACATATCAGTGTATTAACAAGGAGACAACAAGGAGAATTTGAGGGCCCGAGAGAGAATGTTAAAAAGCTGAACACCATAAAAACTAAAATGCCAACATGATGATAATGATGTCTTCCATTTATTTTCATTTTTGCAGTTTAAAATATACTTTCAAAAGTACTTCAATATGAATTATTTGAGAGCCCAAAGAATTAACTGATAAAGTAATGAAGCACAGTTACTATAGTCAAGTAAAATACAATGCTTCATGCACCTGAGATTGAAGATCACACAGAGATAAAGACGTGGCTTTTCAATCTAGGTGCTCTTAGCTAATGAAGATTTCTCTTTTCACTTGTGTCATTTGTTGTGAGACTGCATCCATATATTTTACCCAACACCTACCTCTTTTTTTTTCTTTTCTTATACAATAATATCTTATTTCCATAATTAACCTGTAAATATCTCTCCAGAAAGCTTTTTGGCTTTTTGGGTTTAAAATTTCCATCTTATCTACCCCGTGAATTCCAAGGTTGTTTTTGGGAGTTGCTGAAGTTCTCAAGGAGATGGAGTCTATTGTATCCTCTGAATGAATGGCAGACAGACTAAGTGGTGAACTATCCATGGAGATAAATTTTACTCTTCCATTTGTGGGTGATACTAATAGTGTACATTTATGTTGAAACAGCTCTCATGATGCCTAAGAATTTTGGTTGAAGTGTCAGAGCTAAAAATCTATGGGTTATAAGTACACATAAATTCTGTAGGCTACATCTAGATACTTCCCCATATGATGGGCTGCAAGTGAAGCAACTGGGTCAAAATCCACCATCCTGCCCAGCCTATAAAACAGATTAGTAATTTGGAACAAGGGTTATTTGAAAGGAGTTTAATAGTAGAGGGAATATGTTGATATCTGTGTTTTAGCGAAAATTGAGGGGCCCTGACAGCCTCAGGAGCCTGCAGGGAGAAACTATTAGTTGCCACTTTGCCTTCACCCTGCCATTTCACCCTTGAAAGAATGCTGAAGACAAATCTCAGACATCTTACCGTGTCATGGAAGGTTGGAAGTCTTGCTGAATTATCGAGAATTAAAAAGCAGGCCAAACACACACACACACACACACACAAAACCTTTTAGAAAGGAGCATTCCTTTTGTCTTTGACTGACAGCTAACTGAATAAGAGAAAAAACAGAACCTCTGGGAAATTGAGGGACCTGTGAACCTGTTATCATGATATTGGTGAAGAAAGTAATCACATGAAGTGTGAATTCCCCGTAAATGGCCACTTATCTGCCCCTGGCTGCACACTAGGTCTCACCTGAGGCTGCTGTAACTCTGAGGAGTGGAGAAGCAGAGCAGAAATGCTTTCTGTAGCTGGAGGAGACTGTCGGATCTCTAAGAGATGCAACATCTCTTCTCACAAGTGATCTGATGGTTGCATCATATGTCAACAAAGAAAAGAGAAACACTTCACCTCCTGTTCTAGATGAAATACCCCTTTTCAGGCATTTAGATCAGGCTAGCATTTCACATTTAAATCCAAGGTCATTGCTCTGGGCAGGAGGTCACTCTCACGTTTCTAAGAACAGAAAAGAGAAAGGACAAAAGCCTTGGAAAAAAAGCCCTGAAAACAAAGACTGTAGTCTTCCCTTCTTATTGAAGCACCTTGCTAACCACATGATCCCCTCTGACCAGTATAAATTGCATTTTCATGGAAATTTGTATCAGTGGGAAAGAATTGTTAGTAAAAGGCAGTTGAATGTTGTAATGTAATATTTCTCTATTTGAAAAATAATAAAACGTTTCTCTGGACAATGTTGATAAATAAAAAGAAAAATAACCCATAGCTCTACCACTCAAGAATAAGCATTGTACACATTTTCTTGCATTTTCATTTAGTCTGATTTTAAAAGGTTGTTTGTATGTGTGTGTGTGCACATGTGTGTGTGCGAGAAAGAGAAAGGTGAGAGGAGAGAGAGAGAAGTACTAACTTTTAACTAGTAGGGTAGTGTTAGGTTTTGTGGCCTTGACATTTAATTTGAAAGAAATAATATTCAGCTTACCTCTTTATCCTGCGATTTACTGAAAATTTGTTTCTATTTTTTTTTTATTTAAAGATTTGTTTAGCTAGTTAGTTGTAAAGCAGAGTGACACACAGAGAGGGAAAGACAGGAGAGATTTGCCATTTGCTAGTTGACTCCCCAAGTACCTCTAATAGATGGGGTTAGGCCATGCTGAAGCCAGGAGCAAGGAATTCTATCCAGATCTCCCACATGGGGTGACTTGAACCATCTTCTACTGCCCCCACACCCCTGCCCACCCAGTGCATTAGCAGGAAACCAGATTAGAAGCCGAGGAGCCTGGACTCCAACCAGGCTCTTCAATATGGGATGTAGTTGTCCCAAGCTATAGCCTAACCTGCTGTACCACAATGCCTGCTTCTGGGTCCCTTTCTTTTCCCCCTTCCTAGGATACTAATTTGGGGACACTATGGAAAACAAAAAGGTGCCTGGATAATGATTGTGGGCGACTGTTAAAACAATGCTATTTAGCCCAAAGTTGGTAAATTGTTTCTCCAAACTTGTCTTTTTCACCTTTCCAGAACATTCTGAAGGAGCACACTGCCGCATTGCAGATGCTTCAATTCATCTTTATCTTGACCCAATTTATTACCACTTTTGTCCCATTCATCGACCCTCTGATCTAGAGTATACTTGCAAAAAATGAAGAAATGCACTTCTTGCAGCTGTCAGGCTATGACTTCATACAGAAATCATCCCATTGAGTTTCTCGTTATTGAATTGAAGAAGGAAAATATAACCTAAAACCAGGAATCCTTATTTAGCATCTGTTCTAGATAGAAAATTGATGCTACTTACTGACAGTGAGGCAGAAGAAGACCCAAGAAAGCAGGAAGAGTTGCCAGCTTCTCTTTGGACCATTTGTCTCTTGTTGGAAATAAGTAGGTTTTGAAAGTCAAAAAATACCATATTGCTTCAGAATTAAACTGAGCTAGGAATTTAAATTAAAAGTCCTAAGGAACTGCTCTGTATGGGTGATGCCTTCTTTTCTACTAATTGCATTATTGCTATATTTTAGGATTAACTTTTTTTTCCTGATAGTTCTTTTTTTTAACATTTATTTAGTAAATATAAATTTCCAAAGCACAGTTTATGGATTACAATAGCTTCCCCCCCCATAACTTCCCTCCCAACTGCAACCCTCCCATCTCCCGCTCCGTCTCCCATTCCATTCACATCAAGATTCATTTTCAATTATCTTTATATACAGAAGATCAGTTTAGTATATATTAAGTAAAGATTTCAACAGTTTGATTCACTTTTGACATATCCTTTCCAAATGTTTGAGCTTTATAATTCTAAAAAAATATTTCTAAAATTTTCAATGGGTCCTTATGATATCTCTCCTTCAACTTCTTTATTCTTTATATTGGTGAGGTTTGAGGTATAAAACCCATGGTATAAAAACCCAGTAAACTCATGTGCTTGTTCTGGGAACACACAGAGAGATAGTAGGACAACCATGATCATGAAGGATCTCAAATACTGTGTAGAGTTTGGTCTTTATTCTGTAGATTATAGGCAACCAGGAGTCTATGAAGAAGGAAGTTATATGATCTGTCTTGTTTATGAGGAGAGAATTTTGAGAGCATTTCAAGAAAAATTGTAGAAGAGAGACTGGAAATACTCATTATAGTACTAGGATTCATCTCCAATATTGGTTATGAAATCAGATGAAACCTCTGAGGCAGCTGGGTTTGAACTGTTACCTCCGTTTCACCCAAAAGAGAATAAACTAGAAGAGGGGGAAGGCTTGCCTGGGGAGCCACACTGAGACTGCAGAGCCACTTCAAGAAGTCCTGTCTCTTAATTCTAATCCTGGTGACACTGTGATCCTCCCTTCTTAGCAAGAAAGGGGCTGTGCAATTCTAGGCTGTTCTCATTATGAACGTGTATCTCTCTGAAAGCTGTTTGCTTTTGATTCTAAATTACACTAAAGGAACATCAGGACCATGGGATATAAAGTTTATGATCAAAAGAGCAATACTACTATTATTTTATTTTTATGGACAAAATTTATTACCATTAATTACTCATTCTGGACTCTTGTACCACTTAGCTTTACCAAACACACACATCATTCCCCTGTGAGATTCCTAGGATTTGGACATTTCTGTAATAGAAGTTTCCTTCTTTTGAAAAATGCCTTATGAAAAGAGCTGTTCATTTGGTGACCAGTCCAATACACTCTTCAAGTATGAATACATGGTTGACATATTAGTTGACTGATGCATTGATTTTATATATATATATATATATATATAATGTATATATATGCATCTATGCATTTCTATAAGTACTTCTTTCCACAAGGTAAATCAAGAATATTTGCAAATAATTGAAGCAGATTTCTAAAGATCAAAGCTGTGTAATCATCAGAAAAGACAGGTTAAAGAAAGAAAAAGCTATTAAGGAAAGTTTCCATGGTAAGTACTATCTAGTATAGGTTTTTTTTCCATTCAATTGTTTCTTGATAACAAAAGCATTGCTTTATGAGCACCATCCAATTGAATGAATAGCTCTCATCTTGAAGTAGATAAAATGTTAAAAATCAGAGTCACATTAGCATTTGTTGACTCCACAGATTTAAAAACAAAGTTTGCCAGATCACTGAAAATTGATACAGGAACAGGAATGTTCTAACAAGACATGTTACTATCAGTAAGTTATTAGGTGATTTCATCTGTTTTGAGTTATCATATTAAAAGCTGAAGCCCACATCTATGATACAGCCATTTACAATGAGTCCCAGACTCATCCTACAAGAAAAGCATGTGAGAATTTCCTAATGTCAGCTGGCACCACAGCTCATTTGGCTAATCCTCTGCCTGTGGCGCAGGTACTCTGGGTTCTAGTCCAGGTTGGGGCTCCGGGTTCTAGTCTTGGTTGCTCTTCTTCCAGTCCACCTCTCTGCTGTGGCCCGGGAAGGCAGTGGAGGATGGCCCAAGAGCTTGGGCTCTGACTCGCATGGGAGACCAGGAGGAAGCACCTGGCTCCTGGCTTTGGATCGGCGCAGCGCACCGGCTGTAGCAACCATCTGGGGAGTGAACCAACCGGAAGGAAGAGCTTTCTCTCTCTCTCTCTCTCACTGTCTAACTCTGCCTGTCAAAAAAAAAAAAAAAAAAAAAAAAAGAATTTCCTAGTGTCTAGCTGGGTAAGAGAGGCATGTCAGCGATGAGGATGGGGCTGAATCATACTTGTCTGAGATACACTCTTCTCCTAAGCTGGTACTTAGAAATTTCACCATTTCCTTTAATAAATCAAAGATCAAACTTTTTAAAATTATGAGTACATTTTTTCTCTGTCATATTTAAACTTTGATAGCATTAAAATATCCTTAGGCATCTTCAAATGGATTTCATAATTTATAGTATCTGTTATTCACAGGAGAGCATCTTCAAAGAGTCTTCCTCCATCTCTTTCAACCCCCACCCCGTTTTCCAATGTTGTCTCAGCCTGTTTGATTTCGGCAAATATGTAGATCTAATTAATTCTTGAGTGAGAGTTAATCTCTCTAACAGGAGGAATGGGTGACTGGTTAAACTTTGTGGGCAGAATGAATAATAGACTGAAGATAAAGAAATGCAATGTATCCAGTCCAAGTGGAAACACAGTGCTCAGGTCCCATGGGGATGCCCATATCTCACAGCAGGCTTCTGGAGGAACCGGAGCGCTCACCTGTGTGACTCAGAGCACGCTGCGAATCTTTTAATGATTTGACATGCCAGTTCTGAGAAAGGCTACCTGGAGACTGCATCTGAGGCATTAGTTCTGGAGTCAGAATTATTACAGATCACAAATTAAAAGTTAGAAATAGTGATGTTTATTTTTATGTAGTGTGAATACAGACCAAATATATGTTGAAGGCCATTACAAAGATCATGAGTTTAGCGTATTTCAGGCTCAGTTTTGGAGATGTCAAGAAAAAAAAAATGAGGAAATGATGGATTTAGATTTTCTCCTTCATTTTCGAGCTCCTGCAGCAACCTTACCTCATCTGGTATCAGAGTTGGAGGACTGATTAGAAAAGAGAACTTGTGGAGATCAATGAGGTTGTACCTGTGACTCCTTCCATTTTGTCCTTCTTACTCCCCAATCAACAATACCTGGAGCAAAAAACCAAATGAGTCCTAACAGATTAGCATTGTTGTAGTCCCAGGCAGGGCAGATGGTAAGTGCTCAGCAGACATTTTCTGAGTCCACGTGCCGACAAGCTCTGAGGCCAGACAGCAACCTGATCCTCCTCTGACCTCCTTTTCCATTCTGGGGCGGGCCTTCGGAGCTACTCTTCTCAAGTGTGGGGTGCATCAGAATCACCTGGGCAGCTCAGTGGACACTGGAAGGCCCAGTTCTGCCTCAGCTAGCCCAGGGCTTGCACCGTCACAGCTCTCCAGATGATCCCGATACATATCAGAGTTTGAAGGCTATTGTTTTATAGCAGTAGGCATCAGTTCTGTTCTTTATTGTGGATCCATGGCTTTTTTTTTTTTTTTAAGATTTATTTTATTCATTTGAAAGAGTTACAGAGAGAGGTAGAGACAGAGAAAGAGGTCTTCCATCTGCTGGTTCACTCCCCAGATGGCCACAACGGCTGGAGCTGTGCTAATCTGAAGCCAGGAGCCAGGAGCTTCTTCCAGGTCTCCCAAGGACTTGGGCCATCTTCTATTGCCTTCCAGGCCATAGCAGAGAGCTGGATTGGAAGTGGAGCAGCCGGGACTCGAACTGGTGCCCATATGGGATGCCGGCACTGCAGGCAATGGCTTTAACCTGCTGTACCCCAGCACTGGCTCCAGACTCATGGCTTTTAGACAGGGGCAGATATTTAAGCATCTTGCAGGTGTATTTATCACTGATAAAGCAAAGGCAGTGGTGAGTTTCCTCCTGGACCTACAGCCTAAATTCCTGTGCTGTTTGGATAGAAAACATTTAGGGGGCACTTGAGTCACTTCTAAGTGACAAACAGACATTTCCATTTAAGTAAATAAAGAAAGTCACTTTTGTAACAGACTTCTCAGAACCTTTGATATGCTTATTCCTGTAATTTCCTGAGATGTTCTAATATGGTGTATATGTCAGACTGACTTGGGCATGGGATTACTTTTTTCATAGAACATATTACTAGACCCATGATGTTGTAAATGCCTTTTTCAGGGAATTCTGCATTAAGGGATTTCTGAAGCCCTACTAGAATCTGTTTCAACTTAGGTTTGGTCAATATTAGCAAGGCCAAGATGGCAACTGCAGTCTTCCACTGTTAACTCATGAAACTCAGTATGTTTTTCTGCATTAATCGGTCAATGACCTTGTGGCATATGCAAAGGGATGGCTTGCCTCAGTTTTATTGAGTGTGTTCCTCAATATTCCTTTAATATTTTCTTATAGTTCTTTGACTCATGGAGCCTCAGAGGAGACTGACTACTGCCTTTTTGTACTTGATTTACCTGGGTCATTATAGCTCTGTAGGACACGTGCTAAAGTGACAAGGGTCACAATATGCCCAAAGAAGTGGGATGCATTTGGAGCACTTTGTTCTTTTGGATTTTCTCAGGAAGTAAAATGCCCACAAAAGAATAAATCAGCACAAGCAAAGCACTGAGATAGCAAAACCCCCAATGCAAATTATTTATGTTGATATCCTTGTACATAACAAGCTTTTACAAATCAATGAGTGGTGTTATTTCTTGCAAGAAATAACCCTTCTAAGCAGGGCCCTGTGACTAATCCAGGACTCTGATTCCAGGCTATTCTACCACGTTATCAAATCCATCAGTATCCTTCAGCTCTGCTCATTCTCCCCCTTAACACCATTCCCCATCCCCCATGTCTTCATCCCTTCTGAGTGTTTCCCAGAAACACACCCAAGAGGTCAGGGATGGTAGCACTGGCTGTCAGAGTCATTTTAGGGCTGGTCTTGGAGTTCACTGCCCTCCTCAGACCACACAAAGATCCCCACCCCACCCCCCTTGCCAAAGGGTAGGATCAAGGATTTTCACACTTAATTGCACTAGGCAGAGGATAAACTCAAATTCACAGGGACCAACCAACCAATTTAAAGCAAGTAAGGCAGCTGTTATATGAGATGAGGGGGCAGTGGCTGAGAGATTCAGGCTTAAAGACTGAGAGTCCAGCTTATTTGGGGAGAACTCAGTGTCTGCCTGCCAAGGAGCTTAAGGCACTGGCTAGGGATTAATCCTGCAAACAGCCCTGGGAGGTAGATAAATCTGTATTAATTAAAATGGCAAAATGTTCTCTACCTGCCCTGTTTCAATCTTGGGAAAGAAAAATATCTTTCCCAGAAAGGCATGGGAGGAAGGAAGGACGAGGTTGTGACCATTATCTTTATCTTGTCATTTAGAACTGGAAAAGGAGACAGGGGTGGTGGTCAGCACTGAGCAGGGGGGCTCCTTAGACTCCCACTTTCCCCACATCCCTGTTACTCAGCCCAGCGCTGAAACAGGACATGGGGAGGACAGTGGTTGGCACTGATGCAGGATTATTCTACACCAGATTTGTCTGACTTTCATATGTACTGACCATTTGATGCCTACATCTGTCCTGTACCTTAGACTCAGGTTTTTAGATTTTTATTAATTTTTATTTTATTTATTTATTTGAAAGGCATTCCCTCTTAGCTGAATTCATCGATTTACTTATTGTCTGCCCAATAGATGTAGATTTTCCTTTCCTTTCATTCTCTGTGCGTGTGTGTGTATGTGAGGGAGTGGATGGGAGAGAGTTGGTTCAAATACTGCTACAACTTAAACCTTCCCCCATCCTTTGCTTACTCTTTACCTTCTTCCTGTTGCTAGAAATTTTGGAGTCATTCTTAACTCTTCTTCCCCACTATGTCTATGTCATTCTACCCAGTGCCTCTCTAACCTGTGTCCTCCTTTTTATTCCTGCTGTCACTGGTCTAACACAGCCTCCCCCATGCTTGGCAAGGCTGGCCAACTTATCTCCGTTCCTAGTCATCAACTGCTGAGATCTAGTCAGTGTCTATTTGGTAAATAACATTTGATTAGAACACAGTCACACCCATTTGTTTATGTTTTTGTCTCCAGCTGCAGAGTTGAGTAGTTGTCAAAGAACACTTAACAGCCTGCAAAGTCTAAATATGTACCCTCCAGCCCTCTCCAGAAAAAATATGCAGCCCCTTGCTCTGACTTCTCAGAACCATTTTCTGCACTGCTACCAGAGACAACTGTGCATGTTCCTCCCTCCTGAACAATCCCTGTGGCTCTCTAGCACTCAAAAAATAAAGGACAAATGCCCTCACCCAGCATACAGCTGCTGACCATCTGGTACCCAGTGGCCTTGTTCACTAGGACAAGAACAGGTTTCCAGGAACATCTCTCTCCCCGTATTTTAACAGATTCCTTTCATTCTGCCCTTCTCTTGCTTTGCTCAAAGCTCTAAAGATCAGTTCAGATGACACTTGCTCTGTGAAATTCACACTTTGCAAGACAGATGTTTGTTGACTTATGATGGGTTATATCCTGATAAATCCGTGGAAAATTGAGAGTCTTGTAGGTGGAGTGTGCATTAAATACCCCTACCCTACCCAGCATTCTAGCTTAGCCAAATAGTGTGCTGTAGAATATTGGTTGTCTCCCCTTGTGATTCAGTATTGGAAGCTGACTGTGAGCTGAGTTTGCTGAGTGAACAATATAGAATTAGCTCAGAAAAGTTTCTACTGAATACCTGTTGCTTTCATATCACTATAAAGTTTAAATATGAATTGAAGAGTCAAGTCAGGGGTGGCCCTTACTCTGTTTCCACAGCTCCAGACAACTCTATTTGGATTCCTATAAGTTTCCTCAAGAACTTGTTGGGCTTTTCTGTACCTAACACAGAATTCTACAACAACCTTTTAAATGGTCTCCCTCTTCCATTCTTGCTCCACTGCAATCTGTTTTCCAAGGCACAAAATTTTGATATTTTAAAGCTATTATTTAGATAATATTATCCCTCTGTTCAGCATTCTTGGGATAAAATCAAACCTACTTGGCACTGTGATCTAAGCTCTACCTTACCCCCTCTCCTCCCATTCACTGCTACTGTTTCTCTAGCTGCATTCATGTTCTTCCTGCTAACAAATAGGCCAAGCTTATTTCTGCCTCAGGACATTTGCACATATACTAGTTGTTTAAAAGGTCCTGCAAGGTAAATTTTTAAATTTTCAATATTTATTTTGAATTAATTTACTTGAAAGTCAGAGTTACAGAGACAGCAATAGACACAGAGATATCTTCAATCTGCTTGTTGACTCCCCAGATGGCCACAACCATCATCATCTACCCAGGCCTAAGCCAAGAACCAGATCTCCAACATGAATAGCAGGGCTCCACGTGCTTGGGCCATGTTCTGCTGCTTTTTCCAGGTGCATTAACAGGGAAGTGGAGCGGAAGTGGAAGTGGAGCAACTAGGCCACAAACTGGCACCCATATGGGATGTCGGCATTGCAGGCTGAGCTTTACCTGCTGCGCCAAAATGCTGGACTTTAGTTTTATTTTTAAAAAATTGTTTATCACTATATTCTAAGTCCCTAGAACCAGGTCTGGCACATTGTCAGTACTTAGTAAATAATTGTTGAATGGATGAGAAAGTGGGGAGTCTCCCAGACCACCCTGTTGGACAATGCTAATTGAATAAACATTTCATAAATCTTTTCTTCAGAGGTCAACAGGCAAAACTGATTATCTTATTTCAAAAGGCACAATTTCATTTTCATCATGCCCAAAGGTATGTGTCTCAGCCCTGCCATCATTCATGTCTGATCATCCAGTCTGTGTGCACCACACTGGGCTTCTCGGCAGGGATTAGCCGTGCTGGACTGAGGCTGAGTGGTAGAAGTAAACATGAAATGTAGTCAGCCCTCTAAGCCCACAGGTTCCACATATAATCAGTGTAGATCAAACGTACTTGAAAAAAATTGCATTTGTACTGATTGCATGTACAGACTTCTCTTTCTTGCTGTCATTCCCTAAACAGTACAGTGTAACAGCTATTTACATAACATTTCCATTGCACTAGGTGTTATCAGTTATCTAGAGACAATTTAAAGTATACAGCAGGATGTGTGTGGGTTATATGCAAATGCTATTCTGTTTGAAATAAGGGATTTGAGCATCTGTGGAGTTCAGTCTCTTTGGGAGGGTCCAGTCCCCTGTGGATACTGAGACAGCTGCACGGCATCCTCAAGAAGAGAGCCTGGCTGCTATTGGGAAGGTGGTGGCCATGGTCAAGTCTGAGTTGAGAAAATAATTTTGAGGCCAGAAATAGAATTTAGGAGTGGATCAGCATGCATATGTCTCAGAATCCAGGCTCAAAAGGAGCTGGAGTCCATTGTGAATCTGTTGCTGCAGCCCTGGACACCCTGCAGGTGAGCCAGGCCTGCTTCAGTGTCCAGCCACAGCTGAACATGTCCAGGGCTCAGCTCGGACCAGGATCCACGTGGAGCAGTCAGGCGTCCTTTGGGAAGAACCTGCCTGTAAAGAACTTTCTCCATGGCTTCCTAGCAATGGGACCTTTCCTCAAGTCAAGAGTGGAAGTGCCACACATGAGGGAGGGATGCCAAGGCTGCCATCCGTTAAGGGGATTCATAATAGCACTTCATTTTCCACCAATTTACAGACAACCGCGAGGCTCCCGGCTCGCAATGCAGGCAGCTCTGCTTCAGTGGGCGCGTGAGCGTTTCTCAAAGGCGCCCCTACGGCTCATTGTTCGGGACTTTGGCCTTGGAACAAAAAGGGTTTTGTATGCTTGCTGCAGTGTGTGCCAGGACTACAGTGTTTCTCCCTTTCCCCAGAGGCCGAGTTTTCTCTGCCTCTGTCTTTCTCATTCCTTCTTTCTGTCTCTCCCTTGTTTTGAGCTCTGGTCTTGAGAACCTTGAAGAGAAATCTGCACTCAGGCAAATACTCATGGACTCAAATGCATTTCATCTGAGGGTTCTGGCTACTTGATAACGTGGAAGAGATCAGCTGATTGAGCAGAATAGAAAGGAGTTTCTATAAGGTCTGTAGTTCAATTATGCTAGTCTTTTTCAGCTTACCCTCAAATGGATTTCCTAAGGAATTGTCACCTCTTTCCCGATGCCAATAAGCAGGGCGTCCCTGTTGAGACTGAGTGGCATGCAAACTGGTGAGGGAGCTGACAGAGGCAGCTTCTACTTCCAGCTTCTCAGGCATCTCTCAGCCTTCCCTCCCGCCCCCACAGGGTGTGTGACGGATTGACTTTTCACATTGTTGCTAGGCATCAGTAGGCAGACTGAATTCTTCCCAAGGGGCACTGGGGAAGCCCTTCTCCCCCATGCATTTCTGATTTCATGCCTTCTTGGGCAACAGACAGGGTTCCCAGGCAGACACATCGGGAGGCGCTCCTGATCCTGGCATTTCACCCAGGGCCCCTGGGGGCCAAGAATGGCTTCCCCATGCTTCCTAGCACCCGCCGCCTGCCTTTTCCTCTCTTCTCTCAGTCTTTTCTCCTTTTGAGTCAACATAGTCAAGGCTGAGCCTGCCTTGAGGTCAGTGAAATGAATCTTATATGTATGATAATATGCGGATTATCCAGTTAGGTAATATGCCTGGCACTTAGAAAGGTCTCCAGTAAATGCTTCTCTTTCCCCAGTAGTCAATCAGTGACCTCATGTGCCAAGCAAAATCCCCAGCTTCTCCCCTCAGTGTTCCATCTGGGCATCTCATCTCCCTGAGCTCTCCCATGTTCTGCATCTGTGCAGGCAGACTCCTGGCAGGACAGCCCCCGGCCTCCCCCTTCTCCCCTCAGACGCTGGTAACTGGTCCCTATGCTCTTTCCCACTGGGTTCTGGGAGGGCCTCACCATTCTTCTCCCTGAGCTCAGTTTGCCCTTGAGATGAAACATCTGCCATCTGTTGTGGGCTGACTTGAGCTCCAGAAGACATGCTGGAGCCCTACTTTCCAGGGTCTGGGAATGTGACCTTATTGGGAAATAGGGTCTTTACAGAAGTAATCAAGTTAAAACGAGGTCATTAGTGTGGACTTTCTTCCACTGACTGGTGTTCTTCTACGAAGAGTGTGGGACTTGGAGACACTGACACACAGGTGGAAAGGTTAGGTGGTGATAGAGGCAGCGATTGGAGTGATGCAGGTTTAGCAGCTGTGGAACAGCAAGGGTTCCTGCAGCCAGCAGAAGCTAGGAAGGGGCAGGGGCTTCTTTAGAGACTCTGGCCAGAACCTGCACTGCCAACACCTTCATTTTGGACTTCTAATCTCCAGGTCTGTGAAAGAGTAAATTTCTGTTGTTTTAACCCACTGAGTTTATTGTCATTCGTCGTAATAGCCCTAGAACTTTTTACATAAGCCAAAAGCTTACACACCTGGTACAATGTTAAGGACACCTATTTTGCTGATCCCCTCAGTATGGGATTCAGGAGAAGGGAGTCCCATTTTTTGCAGCTTAATGCAATGGGGCCCTTGTTGTCATGGAGGAAGTCTCTTTCACTGGACTTCGTTTCCCACGCATCATTGAGCAGTTGGAGTCTTAAGACCCACAGGACTGAAGTCAAGCTGTGAATCTTGGGGAAACTGAGCCTTTTGAATTAGTGTAGAATAAAAGTAGCATTCTCAGACTGTGTAATGCAGCCTGGATTTTCAACTGGGGGCATCTTACAAGCTATTGGGGACTAGGCCTGAACTTGGCAGGAAGAGGATTGTGTTTTCTGGAGGAATTTCAGAACCTGCACATACTATGTGTCTGGCTGAAGATGAGGAACTCCAGGCATAGGAATATGAGTAATAGGAAATAAGGCTCATGTGACCACTCAGCTGGCTGCTGCTCTGTGGGTTTTACAAGTCTTAACTCATTTAATCCCCACAACAATCCAAGATCTAGGCATTCTTATTATTCCCATGATAGAGATGAGGAAATTGGACACAGAGAAGTTCAGTAACTGGCTTAAGGGTAACCAGCAGAGCAGACATTCCAACTTACAAAGTCTGACTCCCGTGTTTGCTCTTAACCACACATTCCTTAGAATCATTATTTCTCCAAGTGGGTGTTCCAAGTTCATAATCATTCTGGTTATACCATTGGGCCCAGACTTTCCTTTGCCCCAGAGGCATCCTGTGATAACTCTAATAGAAAGAGCACTGCTGAGTATGAAACACAGTAGGTATAGACTGGGAATAAGGATAGGTTTTCACCTTTTTCAGAAATAGCCCTATTGCCAGTCCACTTGGCCATGCTTAGTGTAAAAGTTTTGACCCCAGCTGTCCACAATAGGGCCACAGTAATGATGGGGGGGGGGGGGCGTTGCAACTGAAGAAATCAAAGGCTATGGTAAAAACATCAGCCATCCCCTCTTTTAGGATAATTCTTATCCCTGAATTCCCATCAGAGTCACCTGGAGGGCTGTGAAACCACAGGTTGGAAGGCTGCACCCCTGCAGTCTCTGATTTGGTAGGTCTGAGATCAGGGCCCAGAATTCATATTCGCCTGAGCACCCATGTGATGTAGGTGCGATGAGTCAGAGTACCTTGCTCTGAGAACCACTGATTCAGGCCAGTTTCCACTCTGCTTGGGTGGATCATCCGTAGAAGATCCTAGAGATGGCAGATGAAGGCCTTGGCCTGTTTTCTCAAGGACACCACTGGCAGCTAGTTTAGGACAGCAGAGGTGTTGAGTAGATTCCCGAGAAGCTGGATGAACCTAAAACTTGACCACGTTGGCCGCAGAGGCAGTGCATCAGGCGGTCTCCCTGTTTCCTGCAGCTGAGGAAGAGCAAGGTGTGTTGCAGGAAAGATGTAGGTTCAGTCTCCTGCAGAGAAGAAGGAATTCTCAGGGTCTGAGATGAATTAGGTTTAATCTTTTCGGTGGCAGAGAGATTGATAAGATCCCTCCTTCTTGCCTCTCCAATCCCTAACGCCTGTGATTATATAAACCACATGTTTACTTTTTTGTAACAGCTCCAACTCATAGCATAGCCTGACTCATTTCCTCCTGCAGGTGCCATAGTCTTCCCACAGTGATCCATGAGTTAAGGTGGACCTACTGTTTCCATCCCATCCCTGCACCTGCATCCTCTGGTCTCTCTCAGTTACCAGGGATAGTCTGTTCACACTTCCATTCAGAATCCTGGGGCTCGTTCCCAGCTCAGCCCGCATTGCATCCCCCACATCCAATGATCACACCTCTGCAGTCTGAGTCTCCTCCCCTCTCCCATCCCGGGACTCAGGGCTTTGCCTCCATTGTGCTTCACCTGGCATTTTCCATGAGGTTGGGCAGCTCTTCACAGCCTACAGACATTGAGAGCAAGATGTCCCCAGGATGGACATGGCGGTCGTGCTGACTGAGAGTACTGCGACAGCAAGGACTGCCTCTCCTGCATTCGTCACCCAGCTGACTTGACAAAGAAGAGCTGGCTCCACATGCAGCAGCTGTAGCACAGCTCTGAGGGAAGTTCTGGAGGATGAACAGCTTTCCTAACTGTGGACTGTGGAGCATTTGGGCAGTAAAGAAAGGAAGCCTGCACTTACCACCGTCTCTCTCCGGAAGGCGCTATCAGGGGCCAGTCTCCTGGCAGGGCTCTTTGGAGAAGACCTGCCCAGTGGGTTGGTGCACGCTCTTTGCACATGCGCAAGGGAAGGTGACTTGAGAGTCCCTGTGTGTCCCTGTGATTGAAGTCTAGTCCTCACCCCTTTTTCACAGAAGAGGAACCTGAGGCTGAGAGAAACGAGGTAACAGGACATAGAAGATCGCAGAGCTGCTCTTCTATGGCCTGGGGAAGCAGTAGAAGATGGTGCAAGTGCCTGGGCCCCTGCACTGGTGTGGGAGACCCAGAAGAAGCTCCCGGCTTCTGGCTTCAGACCAGCCCTGCTCTGGCTGTTGCAGTCATTTGAGGAGCGAACAAGCGGATGAAAGATCTCGTGCTCTCTCTGCCTCTGCCTCTCTCTGACTCTGCTTTTTAAATAAATAATAAATCTTAAAAAAATAAATAAGATTGCAGAGCTGAACAAGGTGGCTCTCTGCCACACTACAGCATAGGCCTGGGTACTGGTTTTCCCCAGCCTTTGGCAAAAGGAGAGTAATAAAAATAATAGAGGGAGGCCGCTCAGGGCCTCAGGTGGCGTAGCAGATAAAGCCACTGCCTGCAGTGCCAGCATTCCATTTGGGCACTGGTTCGAGTCCTGGCTGCTCTACTTTCTATCTAGTTCTCTGCTATGGCCTGGGAAAGCAGTAGAAGATGGCCCAAGTCCTCGGGCCCCTGCATCCTGTGTGGGAAGACCCAGAGGAAGCTCCTGGCTCCTGGCTTCGGATCAGCGCAACTCCGGTCATTGCAGCCAACTGGGGAGTGAACCAGCGGATGCTGACCTCTCTCTCTGCCTCTTCCTCTCTGTAACTCTGCCTTTCAAATAAATAAATAAATAAATAATCTTTACAAATAATGGAGTTTTTTTACATGAAGCTTTAGGTATTCATTCTAAAGTACTGAAGTGTATTTTAAGATTTGTATGTGTTCTTTTTTGCAATTATAATATTCCTGTGAACATGCAGGAATGAGACTAGAAGGTACAGTTTCTCCATGGGTATGTGTTGTTTATTTTTTTTTTTAGGAAAAAAACTTTACCACAAAATTATGTACCCTAGGGCCCCTTTGTCCACATTACACTAATGATTAGGCTGCCTTCTTTTTTTCTCTTTTGTGAAGATACTCAAGAGAATTTTAATACATATTTGTATGCATACATAGTCACAGATATATTTATGTACATCTATCCATGGATGAATATGCAAAAACAAACAAATTTTAAAGAAACAGTTCTGGATTTGCCTTGTGGCTGCCTCAGCTTTGTTAAGAGATAAAATCCACTTATATGACTGTTTATCTCACAGAAATTTTGAATTATCAAATGCTCCTCTGGAATCACAATCCAGGCCCAATTGCCTGCCCATGATTCTCAGATGCCCTTGGAACTGTGTTACAACATAACCAGCCCAATTATTTCTGCTTCAAAGACAACTGTACATTTTGTTTCCTGGGGCCTTAATTGAGGCTGAGAACAGATTTGAACCTAAATGAATTACCATTCAGCACAGATGAAGGTGATCAACACTAGAATTTAAGATCTCTAAATTTTTGCTTTCTGACAAAATAGAAAAATAGCCATTTTCACCAGAACTGGAGCAAGTAGGAATGTTATAGTGGTTTAACAACAACAACAACAACAACAACAACAACAACAACAAAAACCTGCTTTAGATAAGAGACTGTGTGATGCAAAAAGAAAAATGAAGAAAAATCCAAGCTGCCTTTTATAAGATTAGTTAGGTGTTAATCTGTGTGTCCCTAAATTTGTAACTGCATGACATCAAATTGATGGTTGAAATTATAAAATTCAGCCAGCAGCTTGATGTTCGCACTACCAAATTTTGATTTGCTAGTGAATTATTCCCAGTGTTGTGAGAAGGCAGGCAAAGTCTAAGGTATTGATAAAGTAAAAAAATTGTTTTCTCATTTCTTGTTGGCAGTTCAGGGGTTTGATAGGGGCAAGCAGGGTTGATGAGCATGCCAACAAGAAAGGGCTTCAGAGAGGAGATGGATGAGTGTGAAGACGTCAAGCATTATTTGACTTTAGGTGCTGTATAAATAAATACCTACATCCATAGACAACTTTTATTTTTCCTGAGATTGACCCGGAACTCTCATCCATGATGAAGGAAATGTTTGAAAGCCAGAGAATCTGTTATGCATAATCATGAAACTTGGTTTGAAACCATCTAAATGTTCATCAGCAAGAATCTGGTTAGACAGATTAGGGTGCACTGGTTCAAGAGAGTTCTATGAAAATAACAGGTACCAATATGAAAATTGTACAAAATATATTGTCAAATGGAAATTTTCATGCCTACATTTAGGTATGTGCATGTGTATACATGAGCACAGAATAACATGTAAACAGGTGGTATAAAGTGACCCTATTGATGCTTTTTAAAAGGATAAATATTTATTTGTATTTAAATAATAACCCAGATACTCTTGAGAGCTGATGTAAAGTCCTGTAATGAACAGAAGTTTTATTTTTTGCTTTATAGTTTTCCATACAGTTTGGAAAAAGTGTTTGTATTAAACATACTTTTGATAAAAAAAAATTAGGAAAAAAATTAAAGACCTGAGATTGACTCTCTTGCCTGAGACTGCTCCTGTAATAATAAAGTTTCTGAGCTTCAGTTCCTTGTTTTCCAGGGATGCTATGAGGTGACAAAAAGTAGGATGCAATAAAAGTTCTCGGCAAGTCCTAAATGGGGTCTAGATTTTGTCACTTTCTCTTTTTCTGTAGCTTTTGAACTGCCTGTTTGAGTGTTTTGGAGACAGGTTCCAACAGTACAATTATCACTAAATCTTCTGAAGCTCTTTAAGGAGAACCAAGATTTTCAGACTGTTCCTTCCTTTCTGCCTTTGACAACTGCCGAGATCCCTAAGTACTCCCCACCGCCTCACCTTGCTTGGAACATGTGGATTGTGTTTCCAGTACAGTAAGAGATGCCTGAAAGAACCAACGGGCAGGCAACAGTGGCAGCTTCTCTGACAGCAGAACGGGCAGCTGTTTTTGGAGACAAGAGCTTCATGAAAACTCAGCTGGCAAATAAGCCGCCTCGCCAGGAAGGGAAACCCAGCAATCCCAGTGCAGTGTGAGGGCCCAGCTTCAGCTCTCAGTTTATTTGGGCTCTTAACTTAATGTTGGTCACTGCTATCTAAATAAATGACCCATTGCTGCACCTGACAGACAGCCCAACTTTGTTTTCCAGTAGGGGTTAGAGAGAGCTCCCTCGGTGGTTTTTGGCCTTTTCCCAGCTTCTTTGACGCCTGGGCTCTAATACAAGAGTCATACAGATTCAGACACACACATATACACACACACATACACAACATGCATACTTATATACAACATACCTCACTTACACATAACACAACACATCCTCACTATTTCATACATGTTGTGAACAACATTCAGGATTATGAGAAGCTTTCAAGATAAATGCTTATTTTAATTTGTTTTAAGATTTATTTTTTGTTTATTTGAGAGCCAGAGTAACAGAGAGGAAGAGAGATCTTCCATTCACTGGTTCACCATCCAAATGGCTGAAAATGACAGGCCCAAGCACTTGGGTCATCTTCCACTGCTTTGCCAGTTGCATTAGCAGGGAGTTGTATTAGAAGTGGAGCATCTGGGACTTGTATCAGTATGCTCTGATATAGGATGCCAGCATTGCAGGCAGCATCTTAACCCACTGGGCCACAATGTTGGCCCCATGATAAATGCTAATTACATAAGAAATCTTCCCACTTTAGGGAGTCAAAGGACCAGGCAAGATGAGTGGCTTATACTATAGATTATCTGCAGGAGGCATCTGTGAGGAATAACTTCTCAGGCAATAGAATTTGAAGACATGTGACTTTGAGTCCACCAGCTACTTCTCCTTTGGAAGTTCTTATTCAGAGGTTGGGTTTTGTGGCTCCCCATGGTCATGGGGGTGATCTTCCAGGGTTTGCCTCCACACTCAACTTCACCATTTTTAATGGAAGTCTTATAAGGAGGGTGTTCAAATAGAGATGTTGGAAGCCTGCTCTGTTTAGCAGGTGCAACCAGGCAGACAGTCCTTGGGAGAAGGTTCTGGAGTTCAGTGAGGTGAGGCTGAGGTACGATTGAATAAGGACAGTTGAACAAAAAAGGAAAACAGGAGAGATGATTCTAATGGGTGATTCCTGCAAGGCAAGAGACTTGAGGTCCAGCCCCACTGATCTTTATCATGCACAGCCTCCTCTCTTTCAGGAGGCTGGGAGAGACTCTTGACACATTACTTTTACCTGTAGAAGTAGCATCACTTTGAGTTTGATGTACATTCATGAGTCTCTTCCACCTAGGTACCTACTTCTCTCTTTGAAACTGTCAATTTTTGTCACCAAGAAGCAATCAATAAATACTTATTGAATGAAGCAATGGCAGCTCTCCTGATGCTGTGGCCCAGATATTTCTGGATGTTTCCCTACATACACACCAAGGGGCTTTGGCCATCTGGTGGACATGAAGATTATCATATGCCTGAACATGACCTCACTGTCTGGATATCTTTTCTTCTTTATTTGTGTGCACTTCCTTGGTGAGCTCATCCAGACATATGACTTTAAATACTAGTTAGATACCGACAACTCCCAAGTCTCTATCTCCATCCTGGATCTCTCTCCTGAATCCCAGGCCCATGTATCCCACAGCCTACTGACCAGCTCCAATTAGATGCTTAGTAGGCATCCAACTGTAGCATACTCAGAATGGACTCCTAATTTCCCCATGAAACCTGCTTCCCTTGCAGGCTTCCTGCTCTCAGGAAACACAACTCCATCCTCCTGGTTTTTCAGATAAAACCCTTGGAATCATTTATTATTATTATTATTATTACTGATTTTAAGGTACACTTTGTTGGGTTGAGGAAGTTCCCTTCTGTTTCAGTTCCGGTGAGTATTTTTTAATGAGAGAGAGAGGTCATTTGCTAGCTTACTCCCTAGATTCCTGCAACAGCTGAGAACCCAGGAGCCTGGAATTCGATCCAATTTTCCCACCTTGGTGGCAGGAACCCAATTACTCGAGGCATCACTTGCCACCTCCTAGTGTCTGCATCAGCAGGAATCTGGAGTCAGGAGTTGGGGCTAGGTATTTTACCCAGATACTCTGACATGGGACATGGGCATCTTAACTGGAATCTTAATTGCTAGGACAAGTACCTACCTCTCCTGTTTTTAAAATTTACTTCATACTCACGTATACTTTATCAGTGTGTCAGACTTAAATTTAAAGGATATCCTCAACATGAGTGTATTTCTACATCTCCACTGATATTTTTCTGACCCAAGCCACCATTTGTGTGTCTCTCTGATTACAAAAACGTCCTACCTTGTTTCTGGGTCTTCCTTTGCCTCTGTGCAGACCATCGTTCCCTGGTAGCCCCAGTGTTCCTGCAGAAATGTGAGAGAGTCATGTCAGCCTCTGCCCCAGCTCCACTATACATCTATGTCTGACTCCAAGCAGGCAGCGGTCCTTAGCTTGTTCTGCAACAGCTGCATGATCTCTACTGACTGCCCCATCTCATTCTTCCCACTTGTCTTCTTTCTCTCTCCTATCACTCTGACTTCTTTCTGTTCTTCCCCAGTGCCAAGCACAATACCAATTCAGGACCTATGCTTGGAATATTTGCCGCTAAATATTCTCATGATTTGCTTCCTCAGTTCTTTTAGGTCTACTTAAGTGCTGCTATATTAGACACACATTTTCTGAACCATCACAGCATGTCCATCTCTGCCATTCATACTTGTTCTGTATGTACGTTAGACATATTTTTGTTTGTGCACTTACATATGGACCTCCCCTTCTGGAATTTAAGCTCCATGAAAGTACACAATTAGTGGGTTTTGTTTACTTCTGTATGCTTAGTGCCTAGATTAGTGTCTGCCTTTCAGTAGATTCTCAATAAACGCTTGGTGAAGGAAGGGAGGGAGAGAGGAAAGCAGGGAAACAATGATAAGGGAATTACAAGTTCCATTGGGTCAGAACCCAGGCATCAGGCTATGGTACTTCCTGTTAGAATGGTATTTCTTATACTCCTTCGAACATGGGCAGTAAGAAATATTTTATATGACACAGCAGACTATGTCAAGAAGTCAGTGTGACTTCCCCATCATATAAATGTGTGTGTGTAAATATGCACAAGGGGACTTCAAAGAATTTGTAGAGAATTGAATTAAAAATGTTTATTTTTGAGCAAAGTAGTTTTGAAATTCATGCACAGCTTTTTCAAGATCAACATTTTCCAGGAAATTTTTGAGGACCCATCCTATCTATTTATCTATCTGTCTATATTTATCTATTTATACAGATAGCAAAAAACTTTTATTTTGTTTCATTCATAATACGCTGGTCTGGGAATCACTAAACTGATTAAATCACAAGTGAGTTGTGAACCATGATTTGAAAAACACTGCACTGGAGTTACTGGAAGGGCTTGACGTAGAGTAAAAGTTAATATAAAGAAGAGATTACAAAAATACAGATGCAGTAGCCAGTCACGGATACTCTGCCATGAGTTAATTGAATCAGACTGCTGCTTTATAAAATATTGGTGTTCAGTTAGAGTTGGGGAGTGGTTTTCTAGCCTGGGTGTCTTGCAGAGAAAGAGGCATGGGTTGGGTGCTGAAGGCAAGGTGTTCTGAAATCATGATGACATTAGGGAGGAGTAGGAAAAGGGAGGTGCCAGGAAATCCTCCTCCTCAAATACAGGATTGTGGAGGAGGGCCAACATCTCACCTGTGCTGTCGACGGTTTAGACAGGTCCAAATGCAGCTTCGGATTGCCAGGCTGTCCTCTGCCAGTCTGAGGGATTTTCTTTTTTCTTTCATTCTTTTTTTTTTTAAGATTTATTTTATTTATTGGAAAGGCAGAGTTGCAGAGAGAGAGGGAGAGGGAGAAGGAGAGATAAAGAGATCTCCCATCTTTGGTTCACTCCCTAAATGGCTGCAACAGCCAGGGCTGGGCCAGGCTGAAGCCAGAAGCCAGGAGCTTCATCTTGTTCTCCCACATTGGTGCAGGAGTCCAAGGACTTGGGCCATCTTCTGCGCTTTCTCAGGCACATTAGCACAGAGCTGGATTGGAAGTGGCATCACAGGCAGCAGCTTAACCGTTATTAACACAATGCTGGCCTCCTGAGGGCTTTTATGACCCTTGCTTCAGACTCAGTCACTCTTTTGTCATCCATAGCAATGCTTTTCCCAGGAATATGGGATTAGTTCTAGATATTTCTATTCCAGTGTCCCCTGACCAGTTAGTTGGGTGTGTTATGCCCAGGCCACACAATGCTTATTACCTGACACAGAGCCTTTATTAGGTGTCAGGTATTATTCTCAGGAATGTACAATAGCCCTATGAGAGAGTGGCACCACTAGGCTCATCACTGTGCAGATCTCAGGCATGATTAAGAAACTTATACACAGTCACCTACCCAGTAAATGATGGAGCCAGGATTTCAACCCAGGCAGTCTGGCTCCTGAGCTGTTGTTCTTACCTACTACTTGTTCTTGGTAAAACGTGATGACTGATATGGTGAAAATGGTGCCAGCCTGTTGCTTCATGAAAAGGGAGAACACCAGGGCCAGTGATGATGACCTGGTAGATGTATGTACCCATCCTTTATCCTACTTTCCCTGAATTCAAATTTTGATGGAAGTATAATTACTAAAGGCCTAAAGACTACCTAATTCAGAAATCATGGGCAGCCTGCTCACCTCTTTTATTTTTCCTAGTTGATGTTCAAAACTTGTGGATCTGACTGCCTTGTGCATGTATTTTGTAGTCATTCCCTGTTATCTCCATCCTGCCCTCCATTTACACTACCTTCCTGGTCCTGAAACCAGTGTGTTTGTGTGTGTGTGTGTGTGCACATACATATAGTATTACTGTCTTAGAATGGGATCAAGTGTCAATGGGGGTTACTCCAGATTTCTTTTTTAAATAATTTTTAAATTTTTAAAAAAGATTTATTTATTTGCAAGTTACAGAGAGGGAGGGAGAGAGGGAGAGAGGCAGTGAAAGAGAGAAGAGAGAGAGAGGGAGAGAGAGAGAGAGGTCTTCTTCCATGGCTGGTTTACTCCCCAAATGGCCATAACAACCATTACTGGGCTCAGCCAAAGCCAGGGTCCAGGAGCTTAATCATGGTCTCCCATATGGATGCAGGAGCACAAGCAGTTGTACCATCTTTTGCTGGTTTCTCACGAACATTTAGCAGGGAGCTAGATTGGAAGTGGAGCAGCCAGGACTTGAACAGGCGCCCATATGGGAAGCTGGCATTGCAGGCTGGGTCTTTTAACCCTCTGTGCCACAGTGTCAGCCCCAACCCTGGATTTCTTAACCCAGTGAAGCCGTAGTCTACTCATGTCATCACTCTGAAGATTAGAGGGGACAAATTGGTAAAGACTAGTAAGCATTCTTTTCATAGTGCTTCACACCTAAGTGAAAATGTCTGCCTCCCATTTGTTGGAGAACCCACTGGGGGCACTGTCCTTGAGGAATAATATGGTGCCTCTTTTCCTGAAATTGACTTGATAACGTATGACCCCCTCATAAACAAGAGTGACTGTCGAGAGGAAGCCAAGGCAGTGATAAATCACCAGCATATATCATCAGGGAAGTATGTGAAAGAAGTGGATCCTGAGGTCATGCACAGAGGGGTTCGGGGCTGACCGGGAATTGGGAGCAGAAGGAAGGGAAGCGGTTGAGGAGTCAGTGGAGGCATTGTTGGCCTGCCAGTCACGTGGCACTAGTGTTGGCAGATGACTGCACAGTTCTGAGGCACCGGCATTTGGATGCCCAGAGAACATTGGCTTCAGTTGGCCATTAACACTTAAATATTTAATGAGGTCCCTCTAAGGGTCTGAATTAGTTGTAACTGAGTGAACTTTTATTATTGAAAACTCCAGCTCTTAACGAACTTCATGCTAAAGATGCTGAGGAGGAAATGCCAAATCTCCCCGTTAGCTCTGCTATCTGCACATCCATAATCCCAGGCTCTCGCAAGGGCCAACAGTGCATGTTCTCACTTTTTCTTTTTTAATGATGAGCACTATGCCAAGATATTGTTAATGCCAAAACACATAAACTCAGTGCCAGAGCGAGAGATGGAAGGGGGGTGTCATTTTCTCTAGAAATATTTCAGAATAGAGAAATTAAGAATACAGTCTTTGACATCCAACACATGGTCTAAATTGTGATTTTGATGCTTTCTGTCTGAGTATTTAGGGAAATACTTAAATTGAGTCTCAGTTTCCTTTTTTATACTGTAGGATAAGTAGTGCTTATAATATATAGGATTGTTGTCATGAAAACTATGAATGAAAAGACCCATGGAAAGTAACTGGTTCGTGCCTAATACATATATGTGTTCAGTACTGAAATGTTATCATTAGTTTCTTGAGGAAATCTAGATGGAGGTGATCTATGATGAAATGATATTTTATGATGTTCATTGCAATAAAACAATAAATAAGAAATAAGATCTGGTTTTTCATAACTATCTCAACTAAGATATGCCCACCCATTTTAATAGTGGACAATAAAGTGTGCAAAGCACACACTTTGGTTCAGACAAATATGACCTTGATCTTGATTTATTTAGTGACTTTCGACAATCTAGATAGTATCTATGGACTTTTTTCCTCTCATCTGTAAAATGGGATAATAGTTTTTACATCTTTGGTGTAATCAAATACTGTATGAGAAGTGTCCCCATGCAAAGTTTGTATTTAATATTATGTATCCCTTTAAAAAATTGTGTTCAGGGCTGAGTATTTGGCACAGTGATAAAGACACCCTTAGCATACCTGCATCCCACATCAGAGTGCCAGGTTCAAGTTCCAGCTCTGCTTCCAATCCAGCTTCCTGCTAATGTGCATCTTGGAAGGCAGTGGTTAGTGGCTTAAGTATTGGATCTCTGCCACCCACATGGGAGACTCTGATGGAGTTTCTGGATCCTGGCTCCAGCCTGGCACAGCCATGGCCATTGCAGCCTTTTGGGGAGTGAACCAGCAAATGGAAGATTACAGACAGTCAGAGAGAGAGAGAGACAGAGAGAAAGGTCTTCCTTCTGTTGGTTCACTCTCCAGATGGCTGCAACGGCCGGAGCTGTGCTGATCCGAAGCCAGGAGCCAGGTGCTTCTTCCTGGTCTCCCATGCGGCTGCAGGGGCCCAAGCACTTGGGCCATCCTCCACTGCACTCCCGGGCCACAGCAGAGAGCTGGACTGGAAGAGGAGCAACTGGGACTAAAACCGGTGCCATATGGGATGCCAGTGCCGTAGGCGGAGGATTAACCTAGTGCTCCATGGCGCCAGCCCCAATTTTTCATATTGTTTGACTTAGTAATTACTTGGTACTTGAATTGATCAGAAGCAAATAGTCTATAAATGGTGAAATGATCAATATATAAGAAAGTTCTCCACAATGGTATTTGTAAAAATGAAACAGAGGAAATTATCTACATTTCAAATAAATGGCTGGTGCTGGAGCCAGGAGATTCATCTGGGTCTTTCACAAGGGGGAATGGGCCCAAGGACTTCAGCCAACTTCTGCTGCTTTCCCAGGCACATTAGCAGGCAGCAGGATTAGAAGTGAAGCAGCATTCAAACCGGCACCATTATTGGATGCGGGCACTGCAGGGAGTGGCTTAACCCACTGTGCCACAGCACCAGCCCCTGGTTGGAGAAGTCTAGAACAAGAAACAATTTATTCTTCACTTTTAACTTGGGTGAATGAGGCTTAGAGAAAGTGTCTAAAGACCACACCAGGTTGACTAGACCTGAAGACTGGAAATCCACTATTTCAAAGGAGTGAAGCCAGAACTTTTTTAATGTTGTCTTAACTGAAACAACAGTTGGCAACCTAGATTTTCTCCATCTGTAAAATGATGACATTTGTTCCTGTTCCTTGGCAGGATTTTGAGTGGAATTTAATGGTGAATTGATACATCTGCATATCTGCAGAGCTGCACATGCTGTAGCACGTCACTGGCTCAGCAGTATTGTTGTGTGTACAGGGGATATCATTGTGTGGGAGCAGGGAATTAAGAAAATTGGTAGTAGCACCTTTTAGGAGAAAATGGTAGCAGCATGGATTAGATGAGCTGCAGTAGGAGTGGATTTTGGTGGGTTGCTTATTCAGAGCATGCATGTAGAATTCACCAAAGCAACCTTCATACTCCCAAAGACTCAGCTAGAAGAGTGGTTCTCAAACTTGAGCATGTATCAGAGTCATCTAGCAGGCTAGCTGAAGCACTATTTCTGATCTAGTAGTCTGGGATCTGGCCTGAGAATCTGCATTTGTACCAGGCTCTGAGATGATGTTTGTGCTGGGAGTTCATGCACCATACTTTAAAAACTCTTGCACTATAGGACTTCCTTGCACTAGTTTTACTACTATTAAATTGGACCTTCATCTGCTATGCATTAGTGTTTTTATTCAGTGGGAGGTTATTGATACTTGCATATCAGCAGCATTGAAGTTCATCAGAAAGAAGACTTTTAATTATTTCTCCAGGACTTGGTGTCACGTCTTTGGAAAAAGTAAATACATTGAAGATACCTCCCTCTTTGATCCATATCTTCATCTGGTGTACACATGTAGTCAAATATACATTGCATGGGCATGCCCAGTATTGCAAGAAGGAAATACAAGTATTTTCAAGCCAGGGTTAGAAACAGCCCCTGCTTTTCAAAGCAGCGCTATCCAATTTAACAAGTATTTACAATGAAAAGTGAAATTTCAGCCCCTTTTCAGGCTGATGGAGGTTCTTATGTTTCTAGGGCCTTGTCTGTGAGTAACCTAGGAAAGGCAAGGGACATTTCACAATTTCAGGGGGAACCTCAGCTCCCAGATCCAGAGCTGTGGTCAGCGAGCAGACAGCCGTTCCAGGGAAATGGCTCCAATCCAAACACATGAGCAGGCCAGAAAACAGGATTATTTAATCACCTGGAAGCCCAGCTCTGCTGCTGCAGCTGTTGCAGGAACCTGTCACAGTTGGTTGCCAAGGACCCAGGGCCAGATGCATTCCCAAACTGACACCTGGACCTGGGGACAGCCAATGAGATCCTACCAAGCAGAACAGAACACCCCTCGATTAGCTAGTGAGTTCCACTGAAAAGGGCTCACTCTCTATTCAAAGATTTCCTCACACAGGAAGTGGCTGGGGAAAGAGGTGCAGGCATCCAAGTCGATAACTGCCTCTAGCTATGTCTTCCTAGTAATGAAATATTTTCATGCTATTCCCCAGGAACCCAGCCGCATCTGAGACATTTCCTTCCCGAGTTTATTTAAAAAAATTTTTTTTAAACTTGTATTGAAGAGTTGGAAACAAATGTCGTCATTTGATACAAATTTATTCTAGGAGCATGGAGGATTAATTAATGATGAGGTCATTCCTTAAGAAACAATTCTGAAGGAGAGTGAGTTTTCAGGACCAAGGTAGATATCGTTAAGTTCTTCTTTTCTTAAATCACATTAGAAGGGGCAAGGGGAAGGTTGGAAGAGGAGGGTGGAGACAGGATGTCAGCTAAGCTTCTAAATAACTGATTGCAAATATGAAGGGACTAGCATCATTCCTGGAAGAGTAGAATTAAAAGATAATTGACATGTTCTAAGAACTCTTTGAAGATCCCTTGTAGCTACTGAGTTTGGAACTATTTATTTCCAAAACTTTTCTCTGGGGGTGGGGGAGGGGAGAGAAAGAGAAAATGAAGGTTATACATTGTAGGTGGGCCATGTATTTGCATATGTGCCTCAAACATGACCTTAGAAAATCATGCAAAATTATCTTTGATGGTGTGACTGTGTATTCTGGAAGAAAGTCTCACTAGCATAGCCAGAATCCACCTACAGGTGTTCCCGGGCCTCTGAGGGCCAGTGTACTGCGTGTTCTAAGTTATCTAGAGGTGATTAAAGCTTGCAGGGAAATGCTTAATCTGTTTTGAGATTAAACCATGGGGATTTGTTCTAAGTGAGTAAGAGGCTTCCCTGAATCCTGGAGAGAGCCCATATTAGAACCCCGTGATGTATGCTGCACTCCATTATGTTGGCTAAGGTAGAGGCAGCTGTCCCCCTAAGTTATTAAAGCTGTTCATTTCTTCTTAGCACCCCCTGGTGCAGAGGGTTTCCAATGTAAATGAGAAAATAGCTGTTTTCCCTTCTATACTGTAGCCTGCGGTTCAATTTCACAGCCATCTGAATAATACACAGGAGCTCAGAGAAACAGTGGTGTGGGAATTTAGATCCTGGTAGAGTATGAATAATTTGCAATGTAGGTTTCTAAAAAATGTATTTATCTTCATCTTTTTCTGTTTTTTCCTGCAGAGAGGCAGGAGGTAGAATGGGGTTTACACATTCATCTCCAAGAAGCAGTAGTGACTGAGTTGCCCCAGTGTAGCATTAACTCAGGGATGAGCAAACAGTTCTAGAGGGGAAGCTGGGAGGTGGTGGCCACCTGAGCACTGGGGAACAAGTCTGCGGCTTGCCCCAAACCATTGGATTGATGTATGGGCTGTGGGCTCACTGGTTTGTCTGGCTTTTCTGAAGTACCACAGTTAGATAAAAGGAAAAGAGAACTATTTCCTTTCCATTTTATTTTAGCTTGAAATGGTATTTCATAGGTTGACTGTGTGATTACATGAGGTATATTATTTAAAACAGTGTGTCAAATACCTTAGCATGTGGTAAGAACACATACTTATAAATATTAATAAAATTATTATTACCTGTAAAAATGGCATCTTGGTTAGTGTCAACACATTGAATACTGAATAAAAACACTGCATTCATGCTGAGAGACTTGAAAAAGTTAAGAGAGGCAAATTCCCTTGATTTCAGGAAGGTTGTTAATATTTATTTTAAGTTTTTGGATAGTACAGTAAGTCATTGTTTATTGCTGTTATTAATACTACCCAAAATGAGTGTATATAATCATTGCAGTATATATCATATATAACAAACACAATCCTCTATAAATAGAAACTGTATTTGCCTATTCTAGACCAATGGATCTTGCTCTGATATACAACCAAAATATACCTGAAGGAATATTAAAGTAGAGCATTTATTTCAGTGATTAAAACTGTCTTTATTTTTCTTGTAGATGTAGTTAGATATAAGGAATACAGTGATGGGGAAAACATTGAAGAATTTTGTTGGGGGTAAAATAAAGTTCAGGCCATTTTATCATATGCATATAGTATATACTGTGTATATGTATGCTTATAGAAATTCATGCAAAATATGTTGGTCTGGCCTCATTTCTTGTATATCCTCAAGAATTAGTCATATTGTCAATGTGTTAAGGAATGCTGTTAGGATTGTTAAATCTGGATTTTTTTCTATATTACTTCTTGTTATGATTCTAAGTAGTCCAATCTCAAATTGCATATAGAGTCCCTACACTAGAACCTCTTTTTCTGGCCCCAAAGAGCTAATTTTTATTTGCCAATCAAAAAGACTATATAATCAGGTAACTCACTCTTACCCATGGCCTTGTGTCTGGGAGTTGTGGTTTTTTAGTGATAGGAATGCCACAAGGTAAGAAAGTTGTATTATACAATTGCAGTGATTTTCATATTGGTTTAAATGTCATGGTCGTTGGGAAGGGGTTATACATTCTTAGGGTCTGAATTAAATATGGATTTCTCCTTAATGAACTACTGAAGGCAGTCTCTGTCCTGATTTGTTTAACACTAAGAAAGTTCCTGTGATACAAGATTTACTGTTGCAAAACTAGGAAAATTTTGGGCAAATAGTCATGAATTGGTCATTGAGAATTATTGTATCATTTCTTATGTAACATCATTAAACATTATTCTGAGTATAATGATGCATATAAATATATATGTTTACATACTATTAAAATTTTTTTGTTAAAAACATCAAATGACCATGTGAAGTGGGTGTTTATAACATTTCACAAGAGACCAAAATAAGCTTATAGAAGTTAATTAATTATCTGGGATCTACCTATCTTCTATTACTCTATCCAGCTATCATCTACTGCCATACTATATACTTCATATAGAACAGACATATCATATACACATAAATAAAATATATCTATATATCATGCTTTTTAGTCTTTTTAAATATTTAATAATTTTTTAATTTTTTACCTCTAATTTTTGTGTTGACATGTATGGAAGCTAAAAATATCAACTATGTTCTCCATCCAACCTGTTTGCTGGGAATTTTAAGGATTATGAATGCAGGGTGAAACTGTAATGAGAGAAACGTACATAGGTGATATACACAGGGACATTTATATGGTGGCTTGAATTTGGGCTATGATATATGTTTCAGTTTAACACGGAGGATTTCCTTATCTAGGGGAAAAGGAATGTTGGCAAAATATTGATGCATACTACTGACAATGGAGGGTGGTGTTTGTTGCTGTGAGTCGGATGAGAGCAATAATCTTATCACTTGTTTCCTTTCCACCACTGCAAATATATTTATTTCTGGCAAGACCTGTCTACATTTCTGCATCTGAATCCTTTACTCAGGCAGGGACACTTGTGTGTCTGCCTTCCCATGCCAGCCCATGCTGGCCAATCCCAAACTGGCCTCCTAACCTGTGAAGGAAGAAGGATCATGGCTTGGTCAGAATCCAGCCAGAGAATCAAGGTTCCTGTTGTGCACTAGCTCTCAGCTCCCATTTCGACCTGCCCCTTTCAGAGCTGTGCCTTCAGGTTCCTAATTGCCTATTTCTGTTACTGTTTGCCCTTTTCTTTAGTCTCTTTGTAAATGCAAGGGGACTTCAAAAAGTTCATGGAAAAACAGAAATTAAAAGACAGTTTGCATTTTCAATGAAGTTTTTAAAGTACCCTCATACAGACATTAACATCGTATATAATTATAGGTTGATGGAGATTTTGGAGCCAATTCCTCAAGGTAAAAATCCTAGCCCTGCCCATTCACTAGCTGTGCAGTTCTCAACCTATGATAGGGGTCTTCAAAAAGTTCAGGTAAATTGCAAGTTATAAAAAAAATGCATGGATTTTTAAATTTTTTTGCCTCCAGATAATCTTAATTCCATTATCTGTGAGCTTTTTAAGTACTCTGACCTGTAAAACAAGGTGTTGAAAGAAACCACCTCATCAGATTATGATGAAGACTGTATGAGTTAAGGCATTTAAAGGATTGAGGAAGGATTTGGCTCCCCCCCAAGTGCTATATAAATGTTTATGGCCATTACAGCTACTGTAA
This sequence comes from Oryctolagus cuniculus, assembly GCF_964237555.1. Taxonomy (NCBI): domain Eukaryota; kingdom Metazoa; phylum Chordata; class Mammalia; order Lagomorpha; family Leporidae; genus Oryctolagus; species Oryctolagus cuniculus. The sequence continues at coordinate 110,011,946 of NC_091434.1, forward strand.
TATATCTTATCTAACTGTTTAAACTGCTGCTCTGCTTTGAGAATTTCAGGTTTCATCCCAATTCAAACTTGGTGACTTCTGAACCTGCATCCCATGGCTTTCCAGACTTTAATTTCTCACCTTGATTTAGAGTCCTAGTTATCTAAGAAAACAGACTTTTACCAAGGACTCTGGGAAAATCACACTTTTCCCCCTTTGTTTCTTAAAGCTCTTAAGATTGGAGGTCATAACATAGGTTCTCTGAAATGTAACATGGGGTCTCTGAAACAGACACTGAGATGGAGTGTGTACATTGACAGGATGAGGATATTGAAGGATATTGATTTGGTATGGATGCCCATGGAAAGGAGGGGAGGAATTTGGGACTGGATATAACTGTGATGCATTCCCCATAGAGCCTCAGTCAACTCTACAGATTGGTGTGGAATGCATAAAAAGAGGTCTTCAACATGGTCATGGAAAATGTGTATTATGGAAAACTAAGCATGGATTTCAACTTTATTTATTTATTTGAAAGAGAGAGAGAAAGAGAGAGAGAGAGAGAGAGAGAGAATCTTCCATCCTCTAATTCACTCCCCAAATGACTGCAATGGCTGGAGCTGGGCCGATCTGAAGCCAGAAGCCAGAAGCCAGGAGCTAGGAGCTTATTCTGGGTCTCCCATGTGAATACAGGCATCCAAGCACTTGGGCCATCCTCTGCTGCTTTCCCAGGCCATATCAGAGAGCTGGATCAGAAGTAGAGCAGCTGGGTCTTAAACCAAATGGGATGTTGGCACTGCAGGTGGTGGCTTTACCTGCTATGCCACAGTGCCAGCCCTATTTTTTTTTTTTTTGCATCAGCATAAACTTATATCTTAATTCCATTTTCCAGTAAATTTTAAAAGTACTCTTATATAGTCATCAAGGTGATCCAAGTCTGCATGGAAGATCCTGGCCTTTCTGCTCTTACATGCATCAGTAATTGGATGCTGGCCACTTCAGGAAGAATGGACCTTTAGGGGAGGCAGATCCCGAGGGAGTTGCTCCTGGAGGATCTCTGCTGCCTGGAGAAGGTCTGTGCAGAGCACATACACATCTTTATCAGGTGAAGTTCCAGACTAAAAGAACTCACCTTCCTGGGAAGCTCAACACAACATCATTTGCAAGGACTTCACAGAGTTTAGCCTAATGCCTTTTATGGCGAAGGGTGGGGGAAGAATAGGAGGTTGCCCCAAGGGCCAGGGACAATGCAGAAGGAAGGAAGGGTGGAAAGGCGATGGAAACAGAAGAATGGAGCAGAGGTTTATATTAGTGTAGGAAGTGGGCTCAACAGGAACTGGAGGAAGCCACACAGAATCTTTACATGGCAGTGGCAGTGGAAGGCAATTTGGAGGGTGTTGGTGATGTGGATAGAAACACAGTTTGCACTTAAATCATTTTTCTTTTTGTTGAGGTTTGAGGAAGTTTCTAATAGAAATGGTAGTGGATTTAGGGTTACTAATTCTTGGTTTGTCCAGATTAAAGGATTCCCAAGGACACTGACCTGAGTCATCCTATGGTAGTTGCCGGAAAGCCTTTTGCAAGACACTTCTTGGGGTCATCACTAAACCATGAAGCAGTGGATGTGAAGAGGGTTTGATATCATGAGCAGACGCTTTTCCATGCAGTAAGGAGTGACAGGGAATGGAGATATTACTGATGGTGCTTGCACGTGTACTTGTCAGCTAATAAGTATAGATCAAAAGGAAACTGAATGTGAGGGCAATGAATTGAAAGAGAAAACTGCTGGGGAAAAGGAAACAATGGTAAAATAGGGAATAAATCAAGAAAGCAAACATTTAAAGTGCCATAGCCAAGATCTGAGCCCATGCATCCATCCAGACTGAGTTCTCTTGTACTCTGTCTGTAACAGAGCAAACCCAGCAGTCCTCTCTCTGTTCCTTTCCTCACTTCATCATTCTGTAACATTCTTTCCTTCATTCATAACTTCTCTCTTACATGAGTGGTGATGTGTGTTTAGCGGCCCCTGGGACCAGAGTTACTGAGAAGCTTCATTCCTACCTAAACTTGACCCTGGGCCTCTCCCACTGTCTCACATTGCCTCCACTTAGGGTGATTGTGTCTCTCCCATGGACTGGAAATAATCTGGGGCTGGCGTGGAAATTTGATGTTGTTCATAAGGAGGTTACCTGCCTCTGGAAGTGCATAGCCAGAGGTTGGTTCAGCCAGCCCGAATCTATGCCCAATGTATTTGGTGACAACTGTTCTCATATCTAAGATGAAATAAGAGCAAGTTATGCTTACTCTGCTTTCAAAATATAGGATGTGTCACAGGAAAGGTCCTGACAAGCCTATATGATTCATTAACTCTGTGACCTATGGACTTCCTGACCTCATGTCTGTCATAATTCTTGTTCAGTCAATAATTACATCTTTAATGATGAACTGGGTTCCCATTAGTAACTAAATTCTTTGTGTCCATGAGGCTCGTGTATCATGTTCAGTTAACTGCACTGTATTTCCAGGTTGTCCTAACTTTTCTGTTTCCAACATACTATCTCAGTTATTATCTCTAACCCTTAGACTAATGGTCCTTATATTTTGGTATTATTTTGGTGGAAATACCTCAGTGTATTTTTTCATTGAGCCTCCCAATTTGAAGCCACAGAAGTATATTCATAGCTGCTCAGATTGCAAAATATGCATAGAACCTGAAATATGATAGATTCTCACTGAGGGTTTGTTGAATAAACTGTAAACACATATAATGTTTGGTGAGTGACTCAGTGAATGAATGAGCGAGTTCAATGACAAATTAAAAATAAAGATTTCAAAGATTAACTATTAGTGTAGCCCTCAGGTTCACATGACATTTGTTGCCCTATATTATTTTCCCTGGACTCCCAACCTATCTTTCACATTATTAAGTGATTTTGATTTCATCTTGGAAAGCAGGCTGGTGTGAGAATCTGTGTTTGATAGGCAGCTTGGAGGAGGGAAAGCTGAGAAAGGCAGTGCAAGTGAAGGGTAAGGTAAGAGCATGGTCCCTGCCCTGGATGTAGAAAAGCCCACCTGGGGAAGTGCAGCCTTGCCTCTCCCTGGAGCATCAGCCGTGTGCTGTGTGCTTAGACAGGTGCTCTTTGCACATGACGCAGAAGCTCTCTCCCTGCTCCCCTCACCTCCTTCTGCCATTTCTGTTGACTTCCCAGGACTGTTGGTTGGGGATGGACTGTGGAAAGGACAGTCTTTTTTCTCTCTCTGATCTGTAAGAATGCCTCTTCTGAAGGGTCCTTGAAGAATATTTGCCATGAAAATAATATGCTTCTGGAAGTTAAACTCTCAGTCGACCACAGCAAAGAAATCATAACACACACACACACACACGCACACACATACACACTATATATTATATATTTAATATATAAATATTACATATAACATAGCATGTGTGCTTGTGTGTTATATAATATTATATATCCTAAATATATAATATAGCATGTGTGTGCAAAAGGAAAGAAAAGGCATCCCTCCTCCAGTCCACTCTTTGATGCCTTCCCTACCACCACCCCGACTTTTGTCTTTTGAACTGAAGAGGCTTTGTCAGCAGTAAAAGCAGACCGCAGGGGCTGGCCTAGTGGCCTTGAGTCATTGGGGCACTGCTGGCCATTTGGGTGAATATAGGCCAGGAAGTCTGTCCCCTGAGACTCTGCCTCCTCCCTGGAGTATCTTAGCATGTTGTAAGCTGGGAGGTCCCCTTCCTGTCCCAGGCTGCAGTCAGGGACTATTGTGAATTCGTGAGGGCAGGGGCTATTGTGTGCCAGGGCCTCAATGTGTTTTAGGAACTGTGAGGAACTGTCAATGCCATTCAGGGCGGGCTTTATTGAAAGCATTGATCACACAATGAGCTGGGTCTCTCACACACAGGGGGAAGTCAGTGGCTGTCCCCTTCCTCTTCCTTTTCTTAGTGTTATCACCAATTTTAAAGGCCCCTGAGTATCTGGTGAAAATTGAACTCAGGGTCTCTATTTAGATTACCACAGGTCATAGAATTAGTTGCTTCCTCAATTTACACACAACTGTGTCCCTTGCTGCCTCCCTCAGGCTCTGGTTTCAGGTGGACTCCTTTCTCAAATGAAAAGGAATGGAACTTGTACCTTGTAGTTTAATGAACATACATAAATCCTGGAAGTAGCACTGGAGGACCCTGGCTTGCAAACTGGACTTTAATGCAGTGCTTTGGATTTGTGTAAAATCTAAATCAGAAGATTATTGTGCCCCCCTACCCCACTCCCAGCCCATCCCTTTCTCCACCTTCTCTTTCCCAACCTTTTTATCTAGGGCAAGCAAAGTAGTTAAAAATGTCAAACTCACAGTGTGCACTGTCAACAACACAATGAGAGGCTGAAATAAAATCCTCCCACTTCACGGTGATACTTTATACTTACATAGGCCCTTTCATCAAGAGCCTGCCAGGGCCTTGGGAACATTAACCCTCACTGTACTTCCCCAGGGTGGGCCTGAGGCCTTTCCCTGATCAAGCAAACAAGTGAATTGGGGTACAACACCCCATTGCCATTGCTGGTCTCAGGCCAATGCTCAAAGTAGGTGAACTTCTATACCTTTCTCCCCTTCCCCTTCAATCAGATGTCTGCCGCATCAGTCCCCTCTCCAAAAGTCCTCAGCCTCCCGAAGTCTCAACAACCCAGCAGACAAGACTACACGTGTATCAACAGCCCTTGCTCCATAATGAAGGCAATAGCATGTGTAAGCTTGAAATTTGATATATCGTGAAATAGCATCAAAGCCATCATTATGGGATAATCTGAACTCCGTTGGTGCCCCTTTCACTTACTTTATGATTTAGTCTTGATTTATGTAGGAGGACTGCTGTGACATCTGCAGTGATTAAAGCCTTAAATGTCTTTATACCAATATGTGTTTGTGGCACCTGTTTTATCTTTTTCAAATTGTACTTTGTACCCAACTTTGTGTCAGTCATGGTCTTTGTAATGGTTACCTGGAATTTTTTAATTGATCACAATGCTCTTTCCTAAGGAACCTGGAAAAAAAATAGGTGATCGCTACCAATTTCTGATTATAGATAGAAGAGCCCTATATTCTTTTGCTAAAAACAGTGCTTCTTAAAATATGGTCTGAGGGCCATCTGCATGAGAATGGTGTGGTTCACTTTCTAAATAAGCAGATCCTCAAGATTCCTTGAGTTAACTCTCTCAAAGCCACACTGATTTGCTTGGTGAATCATGAGATGTTCCTGTGTTACCCTTTGTACAGTCTCCTATGCTTCCTATTTCTGATCATAGTTGGGCTTGCCACAGGGTCTCTTAATCCCTGGTAGAACCATTGACTCCAGAAGAAATAGTTATTCCAACAGAGGGATACTTCTTAGTGAAAGCTCTTAAAGAGAAGCAGGTGGTCAACACATGTACCTACCTGCTCGCTGAAACTTTCTTCCTCCTGCAATTCAATCTTGCTTATCCCCAAGGGCATGTGTTACCAGTCCCCAAAGTCATAAAGAATTTACTCCACCACAATGCTCTGGGATGAAGTACCATGAGTCTGATAGCCATGGTCTTTGCACCATCTTTGAGACCCATGACATCAGTTCTCCTGGAAGAGCTAAGCAGAGGGACTGGATATGTAAAGGAACAGAAGTCACATAGGTTGAAAGTTGAAGTCTGAAACTCTGGTCAAAATCCACTGCCATATTTCTGTATATAGGAAACAGAACTCCAATGGAGAGACTGATAATTCCAATTTGACATTCTTTGTGTGAGTTTACCAAGTTTCTTTTCAGTATTTATAAGTCTCAGAGGACTTTCAGGCTCCCCCAGAACTCTGGAAGGTCAGGCAGACCTGAGTTGAAGTGGTAGAACCATCTGTGATCATTTTCAGATTACTTAAGTCATGTATCTCTGTGAGCTTCAGTTCCTTCCACTGTGAATGGGGCGTGATGACAATGGTATCAGACTTACTGAGATATTTGAAGGGTAAATTAGATGAAGCACTTATAGCCAGGTGACAAGGAGAAATGCTCAAGAAGTGCCATTGTTATTGTTGCCTGAGAAAGGACTGGAAGGCATGAAGGAGAGGGTGGACTGGGCATCTCAGCAGGTGGAGGTAATTTTGGCTGTTCCATTTATGATCATGTGGTTGATCACATGGTAGAGGACTAACTTTTCCCCTGTTTGTCTTTTTACTAAGGTGAAGGGTAGTTAAATGTGTGTGTTTAACGTTCACTTGGGAAAATATGCTCCACATCACACACAAGAGGCTCCAAATGTGCATTTAGACAGAATTTGGCCTCAGATTCCTATACTATCTGGGTCATAAAAAAATACAAATATGCAGGAAATATGGGCTGTGCTTTCCTTTTCTTGAAACTATTATAGACATTAGATACCTTCTCACTCCAAAACAAGACAAGCATGCTTTCTCTAGACGAATGGAAATAGTACTTTGCAAAATCTATCTTACCTTGGTGGAAATTTTCAGTCATTCTTTTTCTTGGACAATTTTTTTCTCCCTAAAGAAAAACACGAAGTCTAATGTATGGCATATGCCTTGAATTTCCACTACAGAGGCCTTGGAGGCAGTGGAGGGTTAAATAGACCTGGGTCTTGCACCATCTCTCCAGGCCACTGAAAGAGCCTCAGGTTGCTCCTTAATAAAGCTCTGGAGACTCACTGTGGGTTGGTTAGACTCACCTAGACTCTCCCAGGGAGATTTCCTTAATGTTGGACTAACCATGACCAGGAGCTGGTCAAACCTGTGCCCCTACAAGTTTACTGACTTCTCTCTCCTGTGCTTGTTAGCAACCAGTGAACTGAACCAAGGCAGCTCATACTTGTCTCACCTTAAAATTCTGTTTGTCAAATAGCCATTGCATAAGGAAAGGTCAGCACTTTGTGTTCTGAACAGTTTACTCTAATCATTTCTTAAGGTGGACGGAGTTGAAGGTTTTTAAACCAGTTTTCAGACGTCAAGGAAATGGTTCTGTCTTTGGATCAGGAGTGAAAATCTGGTGCCTGGTTTTCCTTCTGCTTTGTTCCATTTCCACATGCTGCTGCCTCCTAAGAGGAACTCCACAAATACTCATTCCACCAACAAGTCTTCAGTGAGCATCTATTATATGTCACACATTTGGTAAAAGAATAGCTAAGTTTCTGCTTGTGACTGAATTTGAAAAATTTACCATCATGATCATTGAAAAGAATATCAAACCACACAAATGTATGCAAAAAGTAAAAATTCCTCCTATCTAAGTTCCCAGGGTTAACCACTATTAGTAATTTGTAGAATTCTCATATACTACACTCTGCATGTATACCAAAATTTACTTTATTTACTTAAGCAACCGACTTCTGCTGTGTCTGCACACCTATCCCATTTTTTCTACTAGTTCTAAGTTTTCTATGCTCTAATTGTATGGTAATATGCATAATTTATCTTTTTTTCAAATTGTCTCCACTGTATTGGAGTACAATAATGCTGAGAAGAAAAGCCTTGTGTTTATATCCTGTATTCTTTTGGATGCATACTTGTGAGATCACTTTGGAAGAGTGAAATTGCTGAGTCTAAGGGTTTATTTGAGGGTCTTCAAAAAGTTTATGGAAAATACATATTATGGAAAAACTATACCTGGATTTTGAAATTTTGCACCAAAATAAACTTATCTTTTAATTCAATTTTCTACAAATATTTTGATGTAGTCTCAGAAAATCTTTAGGTGCTCTGTATTTACTTCCCATTAACATTGTGTGTACTGAAGATCTGTTAGTGACATACAAGGTACAACTGTCTCTGGTTCCTACCTGAAAGGGGCCTATCTGGGGATCTTGAGACCCTATCAAATCAATAATCAATTGCTACTCTTTGAGGAAATGATTTTTCAGCTATGCAGTGAGCAGCACCCAGGGTAAACTGTGAGACATGAGGGATTGTGTTCCAACGGCAGGGAGAGTGCTTAATCTAAATGTATGCCCCACACCATGGGATCTGCTTACTTTCCTGCCTGCACCCCATGCTCCCTCCCATTTTTTGTTTAGAACTCACTATGGCTGTAAACAAATAAACAGCATATACACAAAGGCTGCCCTCAAAGACCTTTCAAACTGAGTTGGAGAGACAGAACACAGATGGCTAAAAAACAAACTAAAAATACAAGTCAGTATATAAAAAGCAGCAAGTAAATATAAATAGTAAGCATCATTATAGCAGGCAGAGGAAGGAAGGAAAACAGGCTGGAGTGTTCAGGCTTCCAGGCAGAGACTCAGTGGGTGTTGGATGTGTGAGATTTCTCTAGGTGGGGGCCGGGGTGGGTGGGGACATAACTGTAGAAACATTAGAGCCAGCTGACAAGAGAAAGATCCCATGGGAGAGTAGAAAATGGGGGGTGTGTACCCACTTTTATTTCAATAGTTGGAAGTGAGTAGGGTTTATACTGCTCTTTGAGATTATTTGAGATACTTGGCAGAAGTTCATAAATATTTCATTTTTGATTTTTGGAGTGGTAGAGGCGGTGCAGGTAGGTCATTAAATTGCTGAGAACCAGGGAAAGCTTCCAGCACTGCTGTCAGGGGCAGAAAAAAGCACCTATCTGCAAACACAATCACAAAAGTTTGCCCAGGATTTTAGTGAGCCCTTCCTTCTACCAAAACTTCAGATCGCGTCCCATAGCAATCCATCTAGAGAACACGTCAGCCAGATACACCTGAGAACATCCCGGGGAAAGTGGCTAGGCAATGTGAGACACAACCAGGATTCGTTTGTTTACGAATAGTCTAACTCCCAAGGCTGGACACAGGTGAGTAAACAACTTTGCGTGGCCGGCGCGGGCCCTTCCAACTTTCCCTCCACGTCTTCGGTTGGCCCAGCGCACATCGGTGGGGGCGAGCCTCTGCCTTTGTCGGACCTGAAAGAAGCCACGCTCTGGAAAATGTGAATCAATGGGATTCTTTCCGCGTGTATAACTGAAATCCCCTGCAAGACGCCGGTTGTGCTGCAGAAAAGATACTCTTGCTCCCCACCCCCTCCTTGCTTCTTGACAGTCAGTTAATAAAGACTCAACAATAAGCAGCTGCCAGTGATGTCATTTGGGACTTTGTCCACGGAGCTTGTATTTACAAGCTCGGAGCAACCACGGAGCCGCAGCCCCGGGAGCGAGGCTCCGCAAACTCGCCGGGATCCGCCGCGGGACCAGGCTGTGGCTGCGGCTGTGCAGGGAAACCGAGTCTGTCTGCTCGGCGCGGACTTTGAACGCTTCAAAGAGAAAACAGGAGCCTGCGGAGGAGATCTGTAGCTGGAGCGAGTTGTTGCAGTTCCCGGCTCTGTCTCCAGGACTGGGATATGTGTTGACTGAGGAGCTCACTACAAGTAAGACTGCTGCTTTATTTCTTTTTTTTAAACAAAACTTTTGTAGCAGTTTTTCCTTATTTATACATCTTGCTTTCCTTTTCAAGTGAGTTGATGCTGTTTACGTACTTCTGTGGCCACTCCAGGCTGCCACAACAAGTATGCATTTGTTCCAAGTAATTAATTATAGTGCACTGAAGTTGATTTGGGGTTAGGTGAAATCTAGGAGAGCCAGCACTGAATTGCTAATCGGGATTGTTGTTTGTTTTCTTAAATAAATATCAGTTAACCAAACAAAAACTATTAGGTTGGCCTAGAAGTTTGGTAAAACTAAACTAGTCTATTTTTACATTCACTGATGTGTTGAAGGGGGAGCCCTGGTTTTTCTCTCTGGTCCTTTTTGGGGCTGATGGCTTTTCTATATGTGCTTGTTTGTAGTGTCTTGTCCCCTCTTGCCTACAGCCTCTGCATACACACCTCCCTCTCGCACCCCAACTCATTCTTTAGTTTGTATATATAGAATTTGTATATATAGGAAACTGTATTTATAGAAACCTTCTATTAAGAATTTTTTGTGCTGAATTTATGGAAAAATGTTCGATGTTCTGACTTGTCTTCCCAGTTAAGAACCTGAGTTAATGTACTACTGGAAAAGTCAAACTTTGACACTCAGCTAGGTCAGCGCACAAGATGCACATCCTCTCTTTCACTTTCCTCGGGGTTCTTTACAACTCTCTAAATATCTGAATAATCTCTGGAGTTGAAGTAGGAAGAGTGGGCTCTGCATTCCATCAGTCTGGATGGGGGCTTCCTCTTACACCGCCTGCACTGGCCCTCTGTGAGCTGATCTCAGTTGCCACCTGAAGTTCTGCTTAAGAGCCGTGGGAAATTGTCTTTCTGTGGTTCTTGGAGCTCCTCTGTGTCTGTAGTTCAGCCCTTTGCAGCCAGTAGCAAATCACCGCTGATTCCTGCCCTCTAGACCTGACAGTCACTGTATGGATTGGCAAGAAGTGACTGTTAGCCTGTTAGCTCAAGCACGCGAACCCCATGACTCACTGCGGGAGCCTGGCTTGCTTCTGAATCTAGCTGCTCTGCACCCAGCCCATGAGTGCAGTGACAGCCCTCAGTGCCTTTTCCTTAGAGGCCAATGCTGAAAGGTCCTGAAAAGTTCCACTGTTTTCCACAGAGTCTTAAGGTAGGCAACCTCCTGCCTCTTGTCAGCTCCCATTTTTTTTTCCATCACCTCACACAGGCTTGAATATGTTTTATGTATTAGAACTCAGCAATCTTTAAATTCCTACTTAAGACAAGGGATTTGGTGCAAAAACAGTTGTCTAACCATTAGTCAAAGTTTATCCTTTTATAGAAGGAGAAACTGAGGCACAAGAGAAGTGATTTGGCCTCAGGCACCCAGCAACAGGATGGCAGAGCCACAGCTGGAAACTGAGTCTCTCATTCCAGCATGCATTCTACTTTCTAGGTTCTCAAAGATGAAAAAAGACGTAAGACTCATGGTTCATATGGGTGGTGTGCAGGTATGCAGGTGTGCAGGTGAAGGTGGTCTGGCAAAGAGAGAATGTTCCTATTCTATCTTAGGCTCTTTTACTCTATTACTCATTGTTTTTGCTAGCCAACCAAAGAGAACTCTGATTATTTTACAGTTGATGGCCTACAGGCAAGGGAGGCTGTTGTGACAGTTGAAACAGCACGCACAGAGACTGCCCCATACAGGTTGGGATGCCTCAGGCGATCTGCAACTCTGCTACTCTGTGTTTCTGCTTTACATTCTACTCTCAAATTTCTCTTCATTAACTGCAACCTGCTTTTCTTCCTCCTCTTTAGGGCTCTTCTTACCCATGGAATCCCCTCTTCCCTTTTTTGTTGAGTTCTCTCCCTCTGCATTAGTTTGCTGCAGGCTGGACCTCAGATTTAAAATCCATATTTGCCCCACTGACTCGGGCATTCCCCTTCTCCCTGAGGTCTTCCTTGCCCTGACACTCCTGCCTTGTGGACTCCCCAGAACAAGTGATGATTTACCTGTTAGGACCCCTATGGTATCTTATTTTTTTAAAAAATTATTTCTTTGAAATGTAGAGTTAGTGAGAGTGAGAAAGTGAGAACACCATATATATATATATATATATATAGAGAGAGAGAGAGAGAGAGAGAGAGAGAGATACTCCATCTGCTGGTTCATTCCTCAAATGACTATGGCAAATGCCTGCCCAAGGACATGTCTTAGCACTTTTTTCATCCATAGCCCCTAGCACAGGATAGTTGTTGAATTATATTTCCATCTTCCTGCATCAAACATCCAGGCCTCTGCATTTGGTTGGCAAAATGATCACAGATTGTGTTGAGTGGCTTTAAATTCTTCACTGCTGTTGAAGTCCCTCAATTTTAGACTTCTGAGCATGAAAACAAGTTTGTTCTTAACGTGATCCCTACCGGTCTACCCTCACTTATTTCTCTTTACTTTGCCACCTGACCTCATGTCTATTCCATAGGCTCTAGCTCATGAGACTCCTCTACTGAGGAGCAGCATGGCTTAGTGATAGGAGACCTGGGTTCTGGAACCAGATGCCCAACTTGAGCCCCTGATTCCACCACTTGCTGGAGTTATGATACTGGTGAATTCACATCCATTATCTATTTCAATTTCTCACCTTTAAAAATGCAAGATGAGAAGAGGGCTCACTTCATAGCTGGATAGGAAAAATTAAGTATGTAAATACAACTAAAATATGTAGCACGATGCTAGGCGTATGTTGAATACTAATGACCGCCAGCTATTGTTTATAGTGTTTACCTATTCCCATCCCAGACTTAATGAATCAGAATGTGGTAGGAATCACTGGCTTAGCTATAAGGAACTGCTTTCTGTTATCTGCATATGCTGGACTAGCATGTCCTTTTAATTAATTAAATTTTTAATTTGTTCAAGAGTAAGAGAGACAGACATACAAACTTCCATCCCTTGGTTCATTGCCCAAATGCCTGTAATGGCTGGGGCTGGGTCAGGCCAGATCCAGAAGCCAGATCTCCAAAGTGGGTGGCAAGAACTCAACTACTTGAGCCATCAACTGCTGCCTCCCAGGGTATGCATTAGCATGAAGCTGAATCAGGAGCAAAGCTGGGACTCCACCCAGGTACTCTAATATGGGATGTACATGTCCTAAGCAGCATTTTAACTTCTGTACCAAAGGACAGGCACTCACCCCTGTATGCTCTTTAGTATCTCTCCACCTTTACACACCCTCAGCACCTCTGAATGCACCCATTTTATCCTCCTACAGCTCTTCTACATATGTTCACCTTATCTATCTGTTGCACCTCTGCAGACACCCACCTTATCCTCCAGGCTCTTTTTTTTCCTTAAAGATTTATTTATTTGTTTGAAAGGCAGACTTACAGAAAGGCAGAGGCAGAGAGAGAGAGAGAGAAAGAGAGAGAGAGAGAGAGGTCTTCCATCTGCTGGTTCAGTCCCATCTAGCTGCAACAGCCAGAGCTGTACTGATCTGAAGCCAGGAGCCAGGAGATTCTTCCGCATCTCCCACACAGGTGCAGGGGCCCAGGGACTTGGGCCATCTTCTACTGCTTTCCCAGGCCATAGCAGAGAGCTGGATGGGAAGTGGAGCAGCCAGGACTAGAACCAGTGCCCATATGGGATGCTGGCACCGCATGCAGTGGCTTTATCCACTATGCCACAGTGCCAGCCCCCTCCAGGCTCTTGTATGAACTTCCCTTCCTATGCACAGCTTTTCATGCTCCACTCAATGTAGGTGGACATCCCTTTGCCCCATGGAACTGTGTGATGAGTGCAGACCTGCAGGCTGATCCCCAGAACTTGACACCCACTGTACCTGGTATTGTCTTCAGGAAGATTTTTATTGAGGTGAAAAATACTGTTCACCACATTCTTTTATTCCTGCTGGACTTCCTGCCCTATCCCTCTTCCTTTCCTGTGATGACAGCTGTGATCTTTCCTTTACTCTGAAGCCTTCAGCTGTACTCCAGCTCCTCTCTCAGTGGGGTCTTCCCTTCACACTTATCAGAGAAGTTTGTGGTCTTTCATTCTGAGTTACTTCCACGTCCCTCTACTTCATCTTGCAGCATCACCCCCTACCTCACTGTTATTTGTTTCAGATAAAGAATTGATCACACTACTGGAATACTTAAGCAGTGTGCCTTTGCTACTAGGTTCTAGTGAATCTGAGGTAGGGTCATTGAGATGCCTACCAAATTTATCATAGCTCAACAGCTGACACAGTGAGTGAGTTCCAATTAAATGATGAAAAAAATGCATGAGTGTGTGGCTGATGAGCACTATAAAAGAAAATTTACAGTATTTTCTCCCTGTAATCACTACTGCATTATTACTCTGATCATCATATTCATTGTCCATGCAAGGATACTGAGGTTCAGAAAGGTTAAATATCATGCATAAATCACTAGGACAGTAAGAGGCAGAGGCAGGATTTGAACCTGCAGCATTACTCTTTACCTTCCACTGTGCTTCTGTCAGATATGGAAGGCTAATTTTTTAATGAGTCCTGCCTTGGATGGAGCTTTGGTCTTGTGGACCTGGACTGATTTTACTAGATAAGTAGTAAATCAGATTAGCACCTCTAAGTGCCACCCAGTTAGCTGAACTGGTGATTCACATGTTCTCTAGTCTTCTACAGTGTGCAAAGCCCATGCTCAGTCCTTTGGTGTTTTTGTTTTGTTTTTTAATCTCAAATTCAAATCTCCTTACAGATGAGCCCATATTTATGGCTAAACATCAAGATTATCTGCATTCTTGGTGTGGGTGTTGGTTGGCTGAGTTCAGCTTGGTCAAGAGTATAATTGAAAGATTAGGTAAAAAGAAAAAAATAGAAATACTAGTTGGCCATTTGATTAGTCGCTAGAAAAGTTTACCAAAAGACATGGCAGTGTTTTGTGAAAGCAGATTTGAAGTGCCAGGAGGGTTTAGACTGAACACTGTGGCGAGTCATTGAACCAGTTAAGCATGAACTACCTTTAAACTTTATTTTTCTCCAGTTCTCTAATTCTACAAAGTTTATGCCTTTGGAATTTTGGACTCCCAATTGTGCTTCCTTTATAGATGAAATAATAAATCTCCTGAATACATAGAACATTACCCACAACATTTGCAATGCTCCAATACATACTTGTGTAATGAAGTGTATCATGTCCGTTTGGAAGCCTCAGTTAAACAAGGTACTTCCCAGTAGTTACATAAATTAATCTTGGTATTTCAGGGCAAGAAACCAGATCTCTCCTCTTAGAAATAAACCTTACTGGATTAGTGATTCCTTTGAGTAGAATTTGGATGCACTATAGGAACCCAATGGACCAAGTTCAAGAGGAAAGTCCCAAACCCATTTTGGAGTACAAGCTTGGATAACATGGGAGATAAATATTATGGTGTTGAAAGAAGCGCTCTTAGTTCTGAAATATGGGAACAAGTGTTACTGTTGAGATGCTTGTCTGACAAACCACCGCACAAAGGGTACTTGCTTCATTTGTCAACTTGAATCTGGAACACAGAATTGTTCCAGGCCAGCCCAAAAGCAATGTCCCAAAAAGGTGTCTAGTGTCAGTGGTAACTGATGTTAAAAACTTTAAAATCAAAATTATACATACTCATAATTTTGACAATCAAAGGGCACCAAAGCATTTATCCATATAGATGAACATTAATACTAGATGATAGTGCTAACATGTTCATATATATGAACTTGCATGTCTGTCTACGTTGCAGTCCCCTGAACTATACCTCTCCACCTTTTCCTCAGACCCCATTTTTATGTTTTCAGCTTCTTTTTATGTAGCATTTCTAAATAATGTTTTTATATGTACAATAGCAAATTATTTCCTATTATTGTAGATTACTTGTACCTTTCTTAGACCTCCCAAACCTTCTTTGTGTCTCAATATAAGTATATCACAATTCTGATTGGTTATTTAGTGCTATGATTGTAAATGTCATCACCCCTTGGTATCCACTGAGAAGTGGTTCCGGAACCTCTCACAGATACCAAAATCCTTAATGCTCAAGTCTCTAATATAAAATAATAAAGTCTTTGCATAAAACTCATGTACTTCCTCCGGAGTATGTTACATCTCTAGATTACTTATAATACTTAATACAATGTTGTGAAATTATGTAAATTGTTGTTATACTGTATTATTTAAGGAGTAATGATAAGAAAATTCGGAATATTTTCTACATGTGACTGTTTGAATTCGTAGTTGAGAATCCCGTGGGTACAGAGGGTCAATTATATTGATGTTGAGTCAAATTATTTATTATAATCACATCTTTTTTCTATTAGAAATATTTTCTCTTAAATTATTGATTGCTTCACTTAAAATAAATTTAGGATCAGGCATTTAGCCTAATGATTAAGATGCTTGTGTCCCGCAACCAAGCACTGGGTTCACTTTCTGGCTGTGGCTCCTGATTCCAGCATCCCGCTAATGCAGACTGTGGCAGGCTGTGATGGTGGTTCAAGTAATTGGGTTCCTGCCACTCATGTGGGAGATCTGGACTGTGTTCCTGGTTGCTGATTTTGGCCTTGGCCTAATCTTGGTCATTGTGGACATTTGGGGAGTTAACCAGCGGAGCAGAGTTTCTCTCTCTCTCACTCTCTCTCTCTCTCTGTATATATGTATGTGTGTGTGTGTGTGTGTGACTGTGTCTGTCTCTATCTCTCAGATAAATATATTTTTTAAAGGGCAGGCATGTAACCTAGAGGTTAGCACACTACTTTTTATATTGGAGAGCCTGGGTTTGATGGTTTGATGCCTGGCCATAGCTCATAACAACAGCTACCTGCTAATGCAGACCCTGGGAGGTAGTGGTGCTGGGTAAAGTAACTAGGGTCCTGCCACTCACATGGGAGACCTGAATTAAGTTTTGGGCTCTCAGCTTTGACCTGGCCTGGTTCTGACCACTACAGGTATTTGGAGAGTGAAACCAGTGGATTGGAGTGTATGCTGTCTCTGAAATAAAAGAAATAAATTAAAATAAATTTTTAAATTTACTTAGTTTTCTAAGACTCCATAACTAAATTTTCTCCTTTACTCCTACAGCCTTTGACAAATATTTCTCTTCTTTACGTGAGTAATTAAATCCTTAAGTCACCATGCACTGTTTTCTTTTGCCAGTTGTCAAGGATGAGAAGTTAATTATTACTCTGCCTTATCAGAAGTGATCTGAAATACCTGCATTCAATGTTTCTTTTATTTTAATTATAGTCAGTTACTCATATTTGGCTCAACAGAAATGATCTGGTTTTGGTAGTAGGTAAATAACATTCATAATTTATTTTTATTGTCCTATGAATATTCAATGCATCTTAATGTAAGAAATACCTCTTCTTTTTGAGTACCTTTGACATCTGGAGTATTGTTATCAAAGGAAAGCAAGTGATCCTTCATGCCCTGTTTCTTTCTGAATAGCAGATGCATGGCCCACTCAGGCTGGCAGTTATTCCTTCCATTTCTCATTTTCTTCTCGCTGAATGTTCAGCCCAGATTTATGTAATCAAGATGGGAGACACAGAACTTTGTTACTGGGAGTTGTCAAAAGAGTTCCCTTAAGATAATGCCAAAAACTTTACCCTTGAAGTCGGTCAGTGTTTTTGAGATTGCCAGTAGGGGGCCTTGTTAAACTGAGTAAAACTTCATACACAGATTCATTGCCAACAGTCAAAGCCACTCTGTCAAAGATGCCGTTATTTTTAGGATTCCTGATTAAGAGCAGCAAAACCGTCCAAACCATTTTTAACATGCATTGCATTTTTTTCTCCGTGGAGAAGTTAGACATTTTACTTTTTCATTTTCTATTTCTTCTTTGGAGGAAATTGAGGAATTCACATAGATCATTAGTAACCCAACAACAAAACCAGGGCTTTGAATGCTCACTCATAAAATCTAAACAGGGCATTCCTTTTGGAGTTGGAGCGCGGTCTCAGAGTCTTTGGGGGAACAGAGCGTTGGCTGTTGAATGTGGAGGAGAGAAATCATGATTGTCATATCATAGCACCATTTGAACTTGCCTCCTACATTTGAGTGGGTTCCACTCTCAACCAAAATGGGGTTTCTATTCCCTGAAGCTTGTCCAGAATCTTCTCACTATGTGCCCTTAGTTTGGACCAGGCAAAGAGAATACAGACCCTGAGAACTTATAGCACACTTCATACTCACTTTCCAGGGAAGGGGCATTTGTAGGGAGTTTGTCTCTTGAAAGCTGTTCTCTTGTGATTCCCCTGCCTGTTTCAGCTCCTCTTATTCACCAGTTTCTCTGTTCCCTCTTCTCCCTGATACATTCTCCTTGTGGGGGAGGGGTCACAATTTCTTTAGGAAAGCTTTCCTTACTTGTTATATTAGGAGTTTTCAAAAATGTTCATGAAAAATGCGTGAGGGGAAAACTATATATGATTTTCAAAATTAAGTTAACTTTTAATTCCATTTTTAGGAACTTTTTGAAGTATCCTAATGTATTTTGGTAGCACCATATACTTTCTTTTCATAGCACTTAACAATAGTATAATTAATTTGCTCAACTCTTTTGTCAGAAACATCTCCCCAGCAAGGCTATATGTTCCATGAAGACAGAGCCTATATCTGTTTTGTTTCATATTGTGTTTAAAAACAATTTAGGTACTTATGTGCATTTATTTAAAAA
Organism: Oryctolagus cuniculus; assembly: GCF_964237555.1. Classification (NCBI taxonomy): domain Eukaryota; kingdom Metazoa; phylum Chordata; class Mammalia; order Lagomorpha; family Leporidae; genus Oryctolagus; species Oryctolagus cuniculus. Next base: position 110,029,995 of record NC_091434.1, read on the forward strand.
AAAAGTGAGAGAGGAAGGGAGGAAGGGAGGGAGGGAGAGAAAAAGTGGGGAGAAAGCAAGAGAGACAGAGACAGAGAAACAGAGAAATCTTTCATCTACTGGTTTATTTCCCACATGGGTACAATAGTCAGGGCTGGGTCAGGCTCAATCTGGGTCTTCTATATGTAAGTGGCAGTGACCCAAGTAATTGAACCCTCAACTTGCTGCCTCCCAGGGTGCGCATTAGCAGGAAGCTGGAATTGGGAGCAAAGCCAGAATTTGAACTCAAGGATTCTGATTTGGGATTCAGACATCCCAAGTGGTGTCTTAACTACTGTGTCAAATGCCCACCCTCTTTGTTGGTATTGTAGCCTTAGCGCCTTGAATAATGGCTGGCACATGGTAAGCACCCAACAAATATTTGGTGAGTAGACAAGTACAAGCAAGCTTTTCATTTAATTAATTTAATTAATTAAATTAGTGCTTTCTTTTCTCCATTTTTATACTTATGAAAACATTCACTTTTATAACTCAACTGATGACATTCAAATCTTGCAACAGCAATTGCCTGTTGACCTAGGGTACAAAAACATACTGTTCTTTCCCTAACTTTCATTGAGAGAGTGCCTCTTTATTTACAGTAGTACAATGCTCAACATTCATGGAATTAATCAAATGTGGGTTCTGGGTAGGTATGAGTATAGATGAACTAAAGAACAGACAAGGACTTCTTTTCTTGATGAAGACTGGAGGAGTGAGAATTGGAAGTCATCCTCAGCTGAGTTTTAAGCCCTATTATGTTTCCCAGGTTGGGCTGAATTTCTGGAGACCCGTAAATGGTGAAATACTCTTTTGTCTAAAGTCTACGTGGTACACTAGAAAAACCAGGGTCTTTGGAGTCAGTTGATGCAGATAGTGAAATTGCAGCTGTTACCTGTGTGACATTTATCATGAATGTTCCTGGGTTCCTGTATCTGATTTATTTTCTGTAGCCTTGGGTGAGTTATGTAAACTCATGAAGCTTTGATTTCTCATCTGTAACATGTAGGGATACTAACAGGGATCTCATCTCAAAGTATTGGCACTGTACCTGGCCCTAGTGTGCTTTCTGCATGCATTGTCTCATCTAATTCTCAATAGCACTCTGAGATTATTCATCCCATTTTATAGATTAGAAAACCAGCATGCTTGGAGGTTTATCTGTTTCAGATTATACAGTGACACTTTGAAGAGGATAGGATATTTAAATTGTATTAGCTTCTTATAGGATCATTGTAAGGCTTAAATGAGGTAAGTACTTGGAGTACCTTCACAAAAAGAGATCCATAATGGATGGTGACCATTTTTACCATAGAGGCTATTTTAGGTGCTTGTAAGTAATCACTGTAGGGAAATAAGAGAGTTGATGACAGTGCTGTGTGTCCAGTCTTGAGAATTTGTTGTTTAACCCTAATGTCTAATGTCAAGAGCTCAGTTTTCTCAGTACTTTGACACAAATGAGCATTTGCAGTCCCGAACAACTGCCAAGGAAACTGCCCACCCCCATACCCTCCTGGACTGTGAATGCATTTGTTATGTTCTCACCATATGGGCATATTTTTCATTGCTCAACACATTGCATCTGTTTATGTGATGCCCCTGGCTTTATCATCTCTGCTTTTTGTTTGGCAAAACTGCCAAATCCTATGGTCTTCAGTCTGTATAGAACTGCTTGTTTAAAGTGCAGTGGAACCAGGTTATGGAGTTGGAAGGGTGTAGGGGTATCCAGTCCCTTTTGATGGGGTTGTAATTTGATCCCCCTTTTCTGCATCCCTGGGCCATCTTCCCTGGCTACCTCTTCCTCTTCCCCATCTCTTTTTCACCACTGTTTTTCTCAGATTTCTCCTTGTTGTTCCCCCTTACCCGATTTGCATCTCATCTCTTCCTGTTTTCTCACCCCCTTTGCTTTTCATCTCCCTCCCTCTTTATCTACATTTATCTCCCCTCTTTCTCCTTCCCCTTTCCAGTGTAGAGGAGAAGGGATGAAGATGATGACTAGTGTTTCTTAATGGGTCAGATGTCAGAGGAAAAGGAAACCATTTCAGTCTTCCACTTCTCTGTGTTTTTCAAAGGCCTTGGTCCTTGTTACAATGCCAATCCTGTTAAATATAGGGCATATCCAATTTACAGGTTGGAGGAAGAAAAGACCAAAAAGGATCAGGCAGCTTGAGAGGAGTTTCATCTGGACAGAGTATTGGGGTACCCTGCTTTTAAAATCCTGCCCCAAGCCAGCTATAGGATATGGGATTACGTGGCCCCATCTGCAGTGTGAAGGGGTCAGATCAGATGGTCCCAAAGGCCATTCCCGGTGCTGTGGTCCTTTTATTCTTAATCAACAGGGAAGTGGCTCAGGGCTGGGCCATGTGCATGGCCATCCTGGGATTCCTGGCAGGGTCTGTGATGCCCAGAAGTCTTCTGTTTTCCCAAAGTGCCAAAGCAATTCGTCACTGCACAATGCTGTGTCCTCACAGCAGATGTGAAAGGATCACCCTGGAAGGGTGTTTCTCCAGAGAATCTAATTATAACCCCTACAGAAGATTAACAGATGTTATAATTGTCTTTTCCCTTTGATTAAATAGTTTCTGCATGAGTAGTTTTCTTAGATTTTCCTTTTCTGTTTTGTATGAGCTTTATAAAGAACTGACATGTGTCTCCAATTTTCTAGAGAAAGTTCCTCAGTGGACTTAGTAAGAATCTTTGTAGATTCATGATTTCATATTCTCTCTCTCTCCTTCCTATGTCTTTATGTCATTATGTATGTTTACATGGAAAACCTGGCATGGGAGAAGTCTGGGCATATAAAAATTAAAGTGTTAGCTAGAAAGAGAGCAGGGTGGCAGGAACAAGAGTGTGGCCTAGAAGCCTGATTCTCTCTCTGCTGGTTGTCTGTGGAAGTGCTTGATACCCATGAATGTCCTCTGGCAAGAACTGTACCAAGTGGGGAAGAAAATTTAGCAAAGCTTGCATAGCAACCAAGGATGCCAGTCGCCGAGTGTCCAAGTAAGTGTGGGGACAGAGAAAAAAACCAGCATCCTAATAGGAATATCTGCAGATTTCCTGGTAATATTTGTTCTGGAAAGAGAAACTATAAGCAGAAGACTTAACAACATCAAAAACATTACTTTCATTCCATTATTTAGAACCCAGGATTCTTTCTTCTCCATTAGGGATGTGGTTTGTGTTCTGTCACTCATTTGTTTACCTCATCTCCCATTGAGCCCTTCAGGAATGATGTACCACTAACTTTGCATTGATAAAGAAGGCTTCTTTCTCATTTTTCGAGTTAATTGTAAGGAAGGGCTTCAGACATTTGATCAGTTTATATGGTGATGAAGACAAGAGGAACAGAAGTTAGAAATACTGAATCTATTCTTTTGGAGGGGTCTTATAGTAATCTCTACCACCCCACCACCACCATCAAAACATCTGAAAAGGGCTCCTACATCAAGGCAAAGTACAGTCCTTTGTAAACTAGAGAGTAAACTAAGCAAACTATAATTCTACTTCACTGTTTGCATTATTACTAAACATTTGAAAAAGATGGGCCCTATGTGAATTTTATTGCATCTCTCTTGTTTTTAAAAATATTTGTTTATATGAAATGCAGAGTGACAGAGAGAGTGGAAGACACAGGGAGGTGGGTGGGAGGGAGTGAGTAGGGAGAGAGAAAGAAATCTTCCACCTACTGGTTTACTATACCAATAGCTGCAACAGCCAGGCCTGATGAAGGACTAGGCTGAAGTCAGGAACTAAGAACTTCATTTTGGTCTACCACATGAGTGGCAGGGACCCAAGTACATTAGCCAGTTTCCAGTGCCTTCCCAGGCATGTTAACAGGATACTGAATCAAAAGCAGAGTAGCCAGGACTTGATCAGTTACTTTTATGTGTGATACCAGTGCTGAAGCAATAGCTTAGTCCACTGCACCACAATGCCATCCCCCCCCACCCCGCCCAATCTCCTGTTTCATCTGTACCTGCTGAGAAAGAGGAGGGAAGATGAACATTTTCCTAGTGGACAATTTATACATAATGCATGTGCTACTGGCGAATCAGAATAGAAAATATCTTTATGAGGCTCATAATATTTTAGGGGAAAGGAGTTAATCCCACATAGGACATTTTAAAAGCATTATAAACCGATCAATAGGATTATTTTCTAAATGAATGATCAGAGTTTTGGCAAGCTAAAAGGTTTTTTATTTATTTATTTATTTTTATTTATTTATTTATTTTTGACAGGCAGAGTGGACAGTGAGAGGGAGAGACAGAGAGAAAGGTCTTCCTTTGACATTGGTTCACCCTCCAATGGCCGCCGTGGCCGGCGCACCACGCTGATCCGAAGCCAGGAGCCAGGTGCTTCTCCTGGTCTCCCATGCAGGTGCAGGGCCCAAGCACTTGGGCCATCCTCCACTGCCTTCCTGGGCCACAGCAGAGAGCTGGCCTGGAAGAGGGGCAACCGGGACAGAATCCGGCGCCCCAACCGGGACTAGAACCCCGTGTGCCAGCGCCGCAAGTCGGAGGATTAGCCTACTGAGCCACGGCGCCGGCCAAGCTAAAAGGTTTTAGTGTTGGTGACTAGAATCTTGAGCTCATATCATGTGAGAAAGCCATTCTAGAACCTCTGTTAAATGACATTGGCTAAATAGTAGATTTATTAGGGTATTTAGGGGAGGAAATATATTAAAAATTTTTTGTAGTATAATAAATATTGGTAAGTGTACCTAATTGTACAACTTGATCAATTTCTTCAAACTGAATAGACTCATATCACCATCTCTGAAACCAGTAAATATCAGCAGTAACCCATAATCCCTCCTAGAGTTCCCTTTCATTCCTACTTCTAAGGTAATCACAATGATGACTTCTAGTAACAAAGATTAATTGTACCGTTTATGTACTTCATGCAAGCAGAATCACATCAAATGCATAATTTTGTATCTAACTTCCTTCATTCAAATTAAGTTGTGTGACTCATCTACAGATTTAATTAGAGATTTGCAAGCTCATTGTTGTATAATATTCCATTGTGTTACTGTACCATAATATATTCTTTTTTTTTTTAAAATTTTTTGACAGGCAGAGTGGACAGTGAGAGACAGAGACAGAGAGAAAGGTCCTCCTTTGCCATTGGTTCACCCTCCAATGGCCGCCATGGCCAGCGCACCGCGCTGATCCGATGGCAGGATCCAGGTACTTATCCTGGTCTCCCATGGGGTGCAGGACCCAAGCACTTGGGCCATCCTCCACTGCACTCCCTGGCCACAGCAGAGAGCTGGCCTGGAAGAGGGGCAACTGGGACAGAATCCGGCGCCCCGACCGGGACTAGAACCCGGTGTGCTGGCGCCACTAGGTGGAGGATTAGCCTAGTGAGCCGCGGCGCCAGCCACCATAGTATATTCTTATAATAACATTTGTCTGTCATGTTTTAGTCAATGAATATACAAATGCCTGTTGAATATTGTCTATGTATGTATGTATGCATGCATGCATGTATAACTGCAACATTGCAAAGTATCTAGGAGACACTGCAAAACAGCCTTCCAAGTTGATTGTGCAAATAAAGGTAGTATTTTAATTTACTCAAGAGAACACTGCTGCTACAAAATGTTGGAAGTGAAAGATGTAGGAATGGCCTAATGTTAGGCAGAACTTCATTCAGAAATTCACAGAGAGAACATGGGACCTTATGATGTAGGTTCTTGTCCCTGAAGGTCACCAGATGGGGACAGAGTGGTCTTCAGCGAGAAGGAAGTGAACTAGAGTGTTCCAAGGTTTTTCTGTATACAGTTCTTGTGTATCTAACATAGAAAGCTCCATGGAGACTAGAAGATGAAAGAGGTAGAAAGGTCGATTTGGTGGACCAGATGGTCAGATTGTTGGGATAAAGACTTAAGTAAACAGGAGTAATTGTACAGACAATGCTGTCACTGTGAATAGGGGCAGAGGCCATTCAGAGAAGGGAGACAGCTCTATGGTCCTGAGCAGGAAGTGGTGGAATTGAGTGGGGTCATAAAAAGAAATAATATGTTGGTAGGTGGAAGAAAGAACAGTTTGCGTGCAATAACATGTTCATGTAAAGTACGAATTGAACATAGGTTGACACAGTTCCTTCTCCTGCATGCTTAGAACTAACCATGAGAACTGTAAAGCAAAGCAGAGACAGTGGTCAGCTCTGAAAGAGATCGAGTGTTTCCTGTGAGATGCTCTGGGGAGAAGTAGGTCCACAGGGAACTGACAAGCCACATTCACTAGGACCATAAAAGCAAGGCAGTGTTTCTACAAGACCCCTTGGCAGGTCTGCAGTGCTTCTAGTTTTGCTCCTATCTCCTCCACGATTTGGTTGCTCTGATTCCTGATTTAAATTAACCTTTGTACTTCTTTATTTTTACCTCCTCTGAAACAGCTCATGCTGCTTCTTTCCAGTGAATTCCTGTAATAGGTATCCCAATCTCCTAGCCCATGCTACCTGATATCAGTCAAGCACGCCATTGAACTAATTACCTGTCATATCCATGGGGCCAACATATCCCATATTTGGAAAAGAGTTACTTTGGATCAAATTCCATATGACTCTATCCTAAGTCTCTCACATTATTTGATGACATATTATTCATGGTTCCTATGTAAAGACATGAAAAATATCTTATAAAAGTCAGTGCTAAGAACTTATTAGTCTTCCTTCAGTGTTCATGGGGGATTAGTTCCAAGAACCACCTCATCCCTAAGATATCAAAATTCATGAGTATCTAAGTCTTTTATGTAAAATGATGTAATATTTTTATATAACCAACATATATACACCCATGTATATTAAACCATGTCTGGATTAGTTAATTATAATCTCTAATAGAATTTAAATACTGTATAAATAGGTATACTGTAGTGTTGTTTAGGGAATAATGACAAGGAAAAAAGCTGCACTTGTTCAGTACAGATGCAGTGTTATTTTTCAAATATTTTTAGCCCATAGTTGGTTGTATCCATGGGAGTAGAATCCATAGATTTGAAGATCTGACTATTCTAAGAAACCTCTGATCTTTACTTCTTTTCACTGAAACTTCCAGGAAGCTCAGAGCCAAATTTGCATGTTTGATTGTTAGTGTTCTGTTGGCTTATGTATCCTTCAGATTTACAACTTCTTACTCTTTCATCTTTGTTCTTTGTGGTAAGGAGAACATCATGATGAACTCCAATATCCAGGTTCTTTTGTATGTACACCTGCTGTATATTTCTCTTCATTTGAATGTGGACAAGACGTGACAATATGACATCTATAACTCTTGTGATTAGGTTGCGTTATGTGGCAAGGGTGGAGGGACATTTTCAGTTGTAATTAAGGTCACTGATCAGTTGACTTAAGGAGTAATAAAAGGAGATTGAACCTGCCCTAATTGGAAAAAACCCTTAAAAGAATGCCTGGATGTCAGAAATCCTCTTGCTGGCACTGAAGCCGCCATGAGTTCTCCTGCCACAAGGAAGTGAATTCTGCAAGTAATCGCAGGTGCTCAGAAGGGGACACAGTGTCCCAGTGAGACCTTGGGTCCACTGACACCTGATTTCAGTTGCTGAGAGCAGAGCAGAAGTCCCAGCTGAGCTGTACTCAAATTCTTGATTCATGGGGACTGTGTATTATTTTTTCACTAAACTGATGTGTTATACTGCAGTAAGCAACTAATAAGATAATCCATTAAAAATGGGTGGCAATGTGTATTATGAAAAAAAATATACCCAGATTTCAATTTTTACAGCAAAAATAAACTTTTAGTTCCATTTTCCGTGAAAATGCATATACTTTCACTTATCTCTATTTCTGTTTTGATTACTTACAAATTGTGTATGTATATAGTCTCTCTAATTCCTTTGTGAGTTGATTAAAATTGAAGGGATTATGCAGTCAATTAAATAGCGTCCTAAATGCCTTCACTTCTGCTCCAGGAAGGGCAGTGCTGTCTCCTCCCAGGCAGTAAGCTCTTTCCTGCTTCTGTGATTGGCTCATGCCCTTTCCTCCCATTGAATATCCTCTGCTGTCACCTGCCTAAACTCCATCTAAAAGTAGAGACCCAAATTCAGTTCCACGTCCTCCATTAGTCCTGAAGTTTGAGTTTTGGGGATCCCTTCCAACCCACCCCCATTTTTTAATCACTGCAGGTCTGATTCCCAGTCTGAGAGTTGCCAGTAACTGCATAATCATGACAGGGAAGTTTTTTTGTAAAATGAAGATTCCCCTCATTCCCTTCCTCTCTGCCTATGCCAGGAATCCTTCTTGTTTCTGAATTTTGGAAAACCTTTCCAGGTGATATCATGGGACTGCCAAGTTTGGCAACAGATGCCCTGTCTTGCTTATACAAGTCAACTCTGTAAATAATGTCCTGTGTGATTCACTGTCTGTGCTTAAGGCTCTCAAAATTTTAAGCTGTATTTATAGCTCACCTCTACCCTGACAACATATTGCATATTTCTTAAAATAATCTTAACCTTTGCTTTATTATTTTCTCACTTATATCTTCCCTTTGGCTTTAGTTCCTTGGGTACTTATTTTGTCATTTTTTTGCATGCATTTTTTAAAGTAATCACAAAGTTTGGGAGAATGAGGTTAGAAATAAATAAATAAACAGAAGAGCAATATACTATTCTCTAATACCTTAATGCACATGAATCTTTTTTCCCTGGAAACAATTCAGCCCTCTACTGCAAGGGATCTGTCTTATGTTTTCTTCATGCTTTCATTCTTGTACAACCAGCATATAGGAACAGTGATCAGAAAACTAATGATTGATAGTTGGACTGATAAGAAAGATTCTTATGTTGTGCAGATTGTGCTTGTTTCTCGGTTTTATTCTCTGTTTCTTTCTCTACCCTCCTCTATCTTTTGAAGCGTATAGCAGAGAATTGCTCTTTTTCCTAAATTGAAGTATCCCGGACTAATACAGTATGGAGCTGCAATTTTTGAGTTTAACCTATTTTTTTTTTTTGACAGGCAGAGTTAGACAGTGAGAGAAAGAGAGAGAAATAGAGAGAGAGAGAGAAAGGTCTTCCTTCCATTGGTTCACCCCCCAAATGGTCACTACAGCTGGCATGTTGTGCCGATCCAAAGCCAAGGAGCCAGGTGCTTCCTCCTGGTCTCTCATATGGGTGCAGGACCCAAGCACTTGGGCCATCCTCCACTGCCTTCCCGGGTCACAGCAGAGAGCTGGACTGGAAGAGGAGCAACCAGGACTAGAACTCAGCGCCCCAACCGGGACTAGAACCCGGAGTGCCGGTGGCTCAGGTGGAGGATTAGCCAAGTGAGCTGCAGCACCGGCCAAGTTTAACCTGTTATACATCATGCTATGCATAAGGCACGTAGAAAGACTTAGATTGAGCAATAATTATTTCACTTATGGTAAAGTGTTTGCAGAATTGGAAACTTGGGACTGTTCACTTAAAAGGAGAATTCTTTGTGTCTTTCAGAGTATTTAATCTTCCAGAAGTGCATTTGCACTGAGGTGTTATTTTTTAACCTGCTGGTGCCATGAACAGTACATTTTGGGCACAGTGTGGTAGGGAGCACCACAATGTGGGGACTGCCCTTTCCCTCCCAAAGCCCCATTGAATGTGCCACATTCAGGACAGCAGCCACACCATGACGCCAAAGCACACTACCCCGTGATAGCCCCTGAAATTCTGTTCCACAGCCTGCATTTGGTGAATGGAGCATAACTGAGCAGGGCAGCAGGTTTATCATACAGTGCTGGGGAATTCTCTAAGGAGGATCCACAGAGGCAGTCATGGGAAATCGGATAAATTGTACTCTTCTAAACATTACGTTTGAGCTCTGTCTGCTGTTTTGAAAACATACAATCTCCTGGGCAATGATGAGTCCCCTGACAGCACCTCTCGTGCTCTCTCACTCGCTCGCTCACTCTCTCTCCCTCCCTTGCTTGCTTGCCTACCTTATCCTTTCTGCAACTCTTTTTATTCAGATACTTCTCTGTGGGGGTACTTTTTTTGCTCTTTGCTTTCACTTGAGTGTATTTGACTGTATCTAAGGTCTGAAATCAGCTGTTACAATTAAGCTGTGTTCTGAGTCTGTGTGTGCATGTATGCAAGCCCACACGTATAGGGGTATGCCTATGTGCATATGAATATGTATGTTTCAGAGCTTCTGTTTCTGGCATCTCAATCAGACAAAACCACACTGTTACTCTTTCCATCCTCAGATTTCCAACTTCCCCTAACCAAGCTTACAAAACACTCCATCAAGTCAGAATAATTACAGATAATTTTAACAAGTGATGTGAATCTTTTCTGTTGAAATCGGTAGTATCTTGTGATAAGTGGTTTTTGTGCTGTTTTATCCAATTTCATTTGGACCATGCTTAAGCTATTGTAAATCTTTTCAAAAAGTTAAGTGTTTGGACTATTGAATTCTTTCTCCATGATGTTTTATTGGGAGGATGCAAAATTCTTACAAGAGACTTCTAAAATGTTTCATTTCTTGGGCCAGGTACTGAGTGTTTATGGAAGTATTGTAAGGTTGTAGATTCTTAAAATTGTCTCTAGTAGTGGGTTCTTGGTGTACTAGCCACAAAGTGGATTGGACTTGGAGCCTGCCCTTGTGTGGTGGCAGAGCTCACAGGCAACTCATAAACTCTGAACCAATTGTTACTTAGTAGAAACAACATTATGTTTTTAGAAAGCCCGCCTGTCATTCAGTTAAATCTGTGTTACATTTTTTACTCTCAGCCTTGACCTCCTGCTGACTAAATCTGTGCTGACCCTGGGAAGAGCAAAGTTGAGGACCAAGTGTGGGTCAGCTTCTACTGGGGGGTGTACCTTTGCAAGTCTCACAACCTGATTTAGCAATTTTTGCATCTTCTGCCGCAGCAACTTCACTAGAGATTTTGCTAAGAATAACCTAAGTCAAACGTTTACTATTCTAAATCAGATAAAGAAGGAAATTAAAAGAAGAAAAAAACCCAGCTTTAGCCTCAACTTCTCCACACTGCTTCCAATATTTAGTTCAATCCTTTTCTATTTCCTTCTGCGTGTCCTTCCCAAGGCCTGATTGGGAATTTTCATAAACCTTTGTTTCACAGGGATCCAAAGGACTTCTACATTCTAGCATACCTTTACTCAGACTTTCAAACCCTGTGCCTTGAAGGTGAGGTGTTGACTAGCAGAGCACAGAGGAGTGTAGGTGCAGAAGCTCTGAGTTAATGACATTCATCAGAGTGAGTTGAAAGTGAATTATTCTTAGGCAGGAGATATACTAAGTGAGATGCAATTTGACTCTGAAAGCTGATAGTTACATTTTTGGGAAGTTGTAGGCATCCTGTGTGCCTTTCTGAACGAAAAATACAAGCAATCATTTGGACAGTACAGGAAAGTGACAGTGATTTACATTAATCAAAATTTAAATGTATTCAAAATGAGAGGGTACCTTTAGCTTTTTATCCTAGAAAACAGTTCATTCAGTTGTATGAAGTATGCACAAGAATGCACATTGCAGCCTCATTTGTAATAGTGGTAAGTTATTTACTGTCTAAGTGTCCATCAGTGGGGAAAAAGTAAAATAAATAATTCTTTGTCTATACTAAACAGCCCATATATTCAGTAAAAGAATGCGGAAGAGGGCCAGTGCCGCGGCTCAATAGGATAATCCTCCGCCTGCGGTGCCAGCACCCCGGGTTCTAGTCCTGGACAGGGCGGAGGATTCTGTCCCAGTTGCTCCTCTTCCAGTCCAGCTTTCTGCTGTGGCCCGGGAGTGCAGTGGAGGATGGCCCAAGTGCTTGGGCCCTGTACCTGCATGGGAGACCAGTAGAAGCACCTGGCTTCTGGCTTTGGATCAGCGCGGTGCGCCGGCTGCAGCAGCCATTGGGGGTGAACCAACAGCAAAAGGAAGACCTTTCTCTCTGTCTCTCTCTTTCACTGTCCACTCTTCCTGTCGAAAAAAAAAAAAAAAAAAAAAAGAATGCAGAAGAGCTATTTGTGCTTTGACTTGGAAAGACCTCTGTAACATAGTAAGTGGGGAGAGAGGGAATCAAGTTATCAAAACTATGTAGAATAGGGTATGAGTTATGTTTCAAAATATTATATACTTATATATATAAACATATGTTTGTAAATGGTCAGAAAAAGTTCTTGAAAACAAATGGTGGAAATTTTTTTTTTCATGTTGGATGGCTATAATTGAGAATGTATGAAGAAGAAACTTTGGCTCTTTTCCATGAAGTTTTGTTTTGTTTTGTTGACAGGCAGAGTGGACAGTGAGAGAGAGAGAGACAGAGAGAAAGGTCTTCCTTTGCCGTTGGTTCACCCTCCAATGGCCACCGCGGCCGGCGCACCGCGCTGATCCGATGGCAGGATCCAGGTACTTATCCTGGTCTCCCATGGGGTGCAGGGCCCAAGTACTTGGGCCATCCTCCACTGCACTCCCTGGCCACAGCAGAGAGCTGGCCTGGAAGAGGGGCAACTGGGACAGAATCCGGCGCCCCGACCGGGACTAGAACTCGGTGTGCCGGCGCTGCAAGGTGGAGGATTAGCCTACTGAGCCTCGGCGCCAGCCTTCCATGAAGTTTTCAATGTAATTTTAACTTTTTGCTTTAAAAATAAAATATAATCATGTATAACTTTTGAAAAAAACTTACATATGTATGTTTGCCTATATATCTATGTTTACTTATATGTGATATTCTGAAGGAATATTTTATGAATTGTGAAGAAGAGATTTATTTTTTCTAAATAAGTGATCTGGGATAACCAAAGTTGATATAAAAGCTGAAGAGAATCTCATGTTTCCCTGAGTACATTGCAATTTCTAGACATGATAATATTTAGGTCAGGGTACAAACCTAAGCTGTTACAATACAAGTCACCAGCTATTTCTAAGTCAGTGGAAGTAGAATCGTTATTTAAAAAGAAATCCACTGCACAAGAGTCTCACTTCATTTCAATGCAGTTGAGCTCATGTCAGATATTCAGAGATGAACAGAGAAATGGCTGTGACCTCTGTCCTCAAGAGTCTTCCCTTTAGTGGGAAGAACAGGCAAGCACATACCTATTATTTATTTATGGTTCCTCACAATAAATAAGGCTGAATGAAGTCCTCAAGAGGGAAAAGAGTTGTGGGCATACAAAAAAAAAAAAAAAAAGAGAGAGAGAAACAAACGTTGATTGTGCTGTTGGTTCTCTGCTAATCCTTCATAAGGATTATCCCCATTAATCCTTACTTCAGTCCTGATTGTAAAGAGTATTGAGATCCTACTTATGGTATATGTCGTGTTATGATTTCCATTTTATAAATACGAAATGTTGCGATCCAGAAAAGCTAACGTACATATGCAATGCTATGACACCAGACCTGAATAGCCTCTGAAGCCCCTAGTTTTCGACACGTGCCAGGACTGCAGCCAGAAACAGAACATCTCCAGATTTTGTCCTCAAATGAGTTTCACAGGTATATCCTCCAGAGGTAATTTAAGTAGTTAAGTATCTCATTCAACTAATATTTAATGGGAAGTTTTTGTTTTGAGGCCATGTTGGGCTTCAAAGAAACCATGAATCCTTCAAATGATTCTAAAAAATGGACAGAATGTGTATAAATGTTAAATGTTTGTGTTTTTCCAAAGTGTTGGGTATTCAGCTTCCTCTGATCCTCAAAATTCTCAATAAATGTTGACCTAATATGACTCTTTCAGGAAGAATACATTTTCTATTTCCCAGGAAAAGATGTGGTAGTGAGAATTTTTTTCTTTTTACTTTCAAGATAAATAATTACATTTATACCGTCAACATTAGTGTAATTTTCAAAGGCAGTGGTAAAGTTACTGTTTTGGAAAGATTTGAATGGATTTTCCCCAAAGTAAAATTGGAATTAAGCTTCATGGTCCATTTTTGTTATCTTTTTTGGCAGTCCAAAGAAATGCTTTCTTTAATTGAATAAGATTCAGATATTCAATCGAGGCAGCAATCTTGAAATGATGAGAGTATTTATTTATGTTTTAGTCTCTTAAAAACTGTGTTTTTCTAAGGTTATGGGAGTTTAATGCAGTTTGCTTGTTAGTTAGGGTTCAATATATCTTTAGCAATTTTTTTTCTACTTGTAATTTGCTAAGATCAGTATTTTTTTTAACTTTTATTTAATAAATATAAATTTACAAAGTACAGCTTATGGATTACAGTGGCTTCCCCACCCCCCATAACTTCCCACCCGCAACCCTCCTATCTCCCATTCCATCTCCCATTCCATTCACATCAATATTCATTTTCAATTATCTCTATATACAGAAGATCGATTTAGTATATATTAAGTAAAGATTTCAACAGTTTGCACCCACATAGAAACACAAAGTGTAAAGTACTGTTTGAGTACTAGTTATAGCATTAATTCACATTGTACAACACATTAAGGATAGAGATCCTACGTGAGGAGTAAGTGCACAGTGACTTCTGTTGTTGACTTAACAAATTGACACTCTTGTTTATGGCGTCAGTAATCACCGTAGGCTCTTGTCATGAGTTGCCAAGGCTATGGAAGCCTTTTGAGTTCGCCGACTCTGATCTTAGTTAGACAAGGTCATAGTCAAAGTGGAAGTTCTCCCTTCAGAGAAAGGTGCCTCCTTCTTTGATGGCCCATTCTTTCCACTGGGATCTCACTCGCAGAGATCTTTCATTGAGTTAGAAATGTGCCAGGGGATTCCAATTCAATCTTTAGCAAATTTAGGATGCTAATACAATATTAGGATTGTGCATTAACTAAGTGTTCCATGCGTGCTAGTAAAAGATGATGATGGCCTACTGTATACTTATTCTAAGTTATTTAATTAAGTAGGCTAAACATTCACTTTTCATTTAATTAAAATATGCTGTATACAATCCCTATGAGTCTTCCTATGGCTTAATAAATTCACATTTAACAATAAAACTGGAAAATATAAGCATAGTTGTTAGAACCAAAGTGAAATGACTACATCATTTAAAGCAGAGCATTAACAGAGAATATGAAGACAGCATAAAACAGTTTTTCATTTTGAAGCTTAAAAGAGGTACAATGCAATAAATAATGCACACTGTAATTAAGAAAATAATCCAACTTATAAAACATTAAAATGGGGCCAGCATTTTGGCATAGTGGGCATCCAATATTGATGTGCAAAGTCAAATCTTCGTTGCTCATCTTCTGTTCCAGCTTCCTGCTAATGTGCCTGGGAAGACAGTAGAGCATGGCTCAAGCATTTGGGCCCCTGCCACCAAGGAGTTCCTGGCTCCTGTCTTTAGCTTGGCCCAGACCTGGCTGTTGTGGTCATTTGGGGAGTGTACCAGTTGATGGAAAAATCAGTCTCTCTCTCTTTATCCTCCCCACCTCATCTTTCCTCTCTGTCACTATGTCTTTCAAATAAATAAATCTATTTTTAAAAGAATAAAATATCTTGGAATAAATTTAATAAAGGAATCACCAGACTTATACACCAAAAACTGTAAAATATGGTGAAAGATGTCAAAGAAGATCTAAAGGCATTATTTCTCGTTTTGTCACATTAACTAAAGTACCTGAGAAGAACTTCCTAAGAAGGAAAATGTTTATGCCTGACAGCATGGAGGTTTACAGTTCAGGATTGGGTGGCCACATTAGTCTGGTGTCTAACAGAAACTTGTAGTGTTAGAGTAGATGCAGAGGAGCCATCACATGGTGATCCAGGAAGCAGAGAGGCGCTAACTTGCTCACTATAACTACCTTCTGAATGCTAGTCCCTAATGACCTACAGACTTCCCACCAGGCCCACCCCTCATATGCCATGATTAGTTCAAGTCTACATCTTTAATCTGTTGACCCTTAACGTAAAACTTCAAAGTTTAAATAATCACATAAGTATGGGGAGCCAGGTGCTGTTCAACCCATAGCACTAAACAGATACAAAGACACTGTACTTTCATGTATCAGAAGACTTAGCACTCTTTCATGAAAATGCTCTTAGGATGGCAGTACTCTCTTGATTAATCTATAGACTCAACATGCTTCCTATCAGAATCCCAGGTGGCTTTCCTATATAAATGTATAAGTTAATCCTAAAATTCATACAGAAATGCAAGGTACCTGAAATAGAAAAAAATCATCCTGAAAATGAAAAATGAAGTCAGGAGACTCGCTCCTATTTTCAAAACTTTTACCACACAGTTACAGTAACCAAGATATTATGGTACTGACATAAAGCTAGCCATATGCATCAATGGAATAGAATTACAAGACTGGAAATAGAGTCTCTCACTTATGGTCAATTGGCTCTAGACACGGTGCAAGATAATTCTGTGACAGGAAGAATAATCTTTTCAACAAATAGTGATAGAATAGCTCTGAATATTGATAAGTAAAAGAATACTCTTACCTTATATGCTACATAGAAATTAACTCAAAATGGATCATAGACATAAGTGTAAGAACTAAAGTTATAAAGCTTCCACATGAGGAATAAATCTTCATTGCATTGGATCAGGCAGAGTTCAAAGATGTGACAGCAAAAGCATATGCAACAAAAGAAAAAATAAGTATCTCTGACTTCAGTAAAACTTAAAAAAATGTGTGCATGAAAGGGCACTATCAATAAAGGGAATATATAACCCACATAATGGGAGAAAATATTTGCAAATGTTACTTGCATACCTAACAAGGGACTTCCATCCATTATATATAAAGAATTATACAACAACTAAAAAATCACATGTCATCTAAAAATGGGCAAAAGTCTGGAATAAATGTTTCTCCAAAGAGTATATACAAATAGCTATAATAAGCACTTGACCAGATGATTAACATTATTAGTCACTAAGGAGATGGATATCAAAGCTACACTGAGATACCTTTTCAGATCTACTAGTATGTCTATAATAATAAAAAAGAACAATAATAAATGTTGGCAAAGCTATAGAAAAATTTTCTTATCATAAAATGCTAGTGAGAATGTAAAATCTATAGTCACTTTGGGAAATAATCTGCAGTTTCCCAAAATGCCAAACATGAAATTTCCATTTGATCCAGCAATTCTTCTGGTTCCAAAAAGTTACACACAAATATTCAAAATAGGGGCGGGCGCTATGGCTCACTTGGTTAATCCTCCACCTGCGGCGCTGGCATCCCATATGGGTGCCAGGTTCTAGTCTCAGCTGCTCCTCTTCCAGTTCAGTTCTCTGCTGTGACCCGGGAGGGCAGTGGACGATGGCCCAAGTGCTTGGGGCCCTGAACCCACATGGAAGACCCAGAGGAAGCTCCTGGCTCCTGGCTTCGGATCGGCGCAGCACTGGCCGTAGCGGCCATTTGGGGAGTGAACCAACGGAAGGAAGACCTCTCTCTCTCTCTCTCTCTCTCTCTCTCTCTCTCTGACTCTCCTTTTCTCTATGCAACTCTGACTTTCAAATAAATAAATAATTTTTTAAAAAAATATGACATCCACACCTCATATTTTGCTGTAGAGATGGTTTCTCTAAGATTTAGCAAATCTGGACACATTTTATTTTGTCCCAAGAAGCAGTTTGAATTCTATCCCTACCAACATGTGCCTCATCTGACAAATTGTGTAATTTCTCTAGTCCCCTTTGTATATAGAGAACTGAAGACAATGATCTTGAAGGTCCCTATGCTCCTAAATCTGTATTTATGAAATACACGAAATTTGTTCACCTTATACAAATAAAAAGCTTGCAAAAATACATTGATCAATCACCAATTTAAAGAGATTTAATGCTTCTAAACCCATTGCATATCAATTTACAATTTAATTGAGGTATAATTCACATACCATCACATACCAAGATGACTTGGGCCATCTTCCACTGCTTTCCCAGGCCACAGCAGAGAGCTGGATTGGAACTGGAGCAGCTGGGACTCGAACCAGCGCCTATATGAGATGCCAGCACTGCAGGCGGTGGCTTTACCTGCTACGCCACAGCTGAACCCTATGAATGTCATATTTCAGATAATTCTATTAGTGTCACCTATCAAAAATAATCCATTTGCGACCTGCCTTATTTGTTGTATAGATGAGAAAAGAAATACTGAAACAGGGGAGAAAAACAGGCAACCAGAAGCTTACAGAAGCATGTGCTCACATACCTCAGAGAATCTATTAAATTAAAGAAACATATAAAAATTGTCTTTGAAAGAGAGACTTTTTAATCTCTGTGCTTTAATGGCATACATGAATATCTAAAAATTATTCAGTAACCCAAGTAATATTTTAATTTTAAAGTAAAGAGAGAAACCTTTATGGTTGCAGAACTTATTTCTATAACTTACAGTAATTGCTTCCACATTTTGACTTCATGTAAAAAGAGAATAAATTATTTTTGTGAAGAAACTTTGAATTTCTTCCATTTGCACAGGCAGGTGATGAGAAATTAAATTAGTCTGCCTCCTGCTTTACTGTGCTTACTTTCTGTGTTAGTATTTAAGACTTCAATTCTCTTTTATTGGAGTTTTACATTAAATCAAGCATTTAAAACAATTATCAAATTTTGCAGGAGGAGAAAGTTTTGTGAGAATTCATGTAGACCAATTTGCAAGTGTTAGCTGCATATTTCTCAGAGGTGAATTTTATTTGGCTTGTGATATATATTTTTAAAATCCAACTACTCTCTAAAAATCAAGATATTTGAGTATTTATATTAATATGCTGCTTGTCTTAAAAAACTGGGAATGGCCCTTCGTTCCTGAGTGCTGGTTATTAGCTGTAATTGATTTGCTGGCTGCCCTTTTTGAATGAACCCTGTCCAGGTGAGTTCATTCCCAGGGGGCCAGGTGTATTCATTTACAGTACTCTTGTGACATATTAGGCATTTGTATTTGCAGCTGCTGAAATTGCCCAGTCATCTACAGCCATGCACTGCATAATGACATGTCAGTCAAATGACAGACCACGTGTATCACTATGGTCCTGTTAAGATTATAACTTGCCTAGTAATCTAAAAGTCATCATAAGAGAGCATAGTACTCACTTGTTTGCATCTGTGTTGGTGTAAACAAAGCTGGGCTGCCAGTCCCATAGAAGCATGGCATTTACGTGCAGTACAGACTACTTCATAATGATAACAAATGACTCTTACTGCTTATGCGGTTCTTATACTGTGCTTTTTGTCATTTTTTTTAGGGTATGCTTCTTCCACTTATAAAAACAAGTTCACTGTAACTCGCAGCAGCCTCATACATCTAGAGTTTAATTGTGTCTCTTGATTCTACAGAGAGGCTGCATCCAGCCTAGGTTTCTATAAGTGCACTCTAGCATATTTATCTACCAACAAAATTACCTAATGAAACCATGCATATCTATATTTCCCCATAGGCACTTCTTTAAATGAGTATTCCCCTTGTAAAATAATTCAAAACTCATTGTTACCACATTCATTTAAACAAGAGTTATAAGCCTTGCTGATTGTATATTGAGTCAAATTGAATCCCCCCCCAAAAAAAGTGTATAAATCTGCATGTATTTTCAATATTTAGATAGAAACATTCTCAACAGAGGCAAAAGTTAGTTTCTAAGATATCAGAGTAGTTTGTGGCCCTTCAAAGAGCCACAGTGTATAAACAGATATATGAATATGATATATCTGTGGTATTAAAAGTTCAAGGAGAAAGAAGAGCAATGAGAGAAAAATTTTGAGTATGCTAGGGTTAGAGGAGAGGGTTTGTTGAGAAACTTTGAGATAAAGGAGGACTCAGAACAACTAATCCCTGATCTGATGTTTTCCTGTGAGAAACTCTTATAGCAAGGAACTCAAATACATGTGTAAAGGGGATGGTAATCAAGTCAGAGTTGAGACACTGCCTTTAATCCACACTCCAGGAGACCAGCCAATCTAACTGCAAAAATAGCCACATATTTCATTTTCCATAAAAGCCAGGGGAAACCAGCATTTTTTAACATTGGTGATGTAAGTAGAAATTGTTGCAGTAACTGTTAGGAGAGCAATTTGGCACTGCCTGGTAAGTTAAACATGTGCATAATCTATGACCCAGCGATTTCTCCATATGAGAGAAGGGCTTCAGCCTTGGTCACACATGCATGAAGAAGAATGTTCACAGCAGCACTATTTGTGATATGAATGGCAAAAAAAAAATGGGAGCAGCCTACATATATATATATACATATATTGTTGGGAATTGGGTAAAATATTGTAAATTCATTCAATAGTATTTTGAAAATATTTAAAAGGAATTAGAATTCCCTTTTTAGCAAGGATGAATCTTGAAGTCATAATGTTAAGTGGAAAAACTATATACACAGTGAAAATATAATTTATTCCACAGAAAGGCTCCTTTTGTACTATATGATTGTGACTACTGTTGGGGAGAGAGGGACATATGGAGAAATTGAGATATAACTGTATCTGTAAGGCTTAATTTTTTTAAAAAAGATTAATACAAATATGGTAAAAATTAACTTTGTTATGTGGGAGAATACTGGATATGTGACTTTCTGTAATTCTGTGTAGTTTTTGGTATATTTAATCTTTTAAATTAACTGTGCAACATTTTAAAGCACCATCAGAAGCCCAGGAATATATGAAGGTACTTCAAAAGGCTCATGGAAAAATAGAATTAAAACATGAGCTTATTTTCTTGCAAAAATTTTGAAATCCATGCACAGTTGTTTCATAAAATGATTTTCTATGAACTTTTTGTAGCTCCTTGTATAGAAATTTCTTTGATCTGATGATCAGTACCCTTAAAAAGGTTGGATGATTTTGTATTCACTGGTGGAAACATTTCCAATGATTCTGAAGTGAGGAACAGAAGAGCCCACTGATGCTTATGCTGTTAGGCAGTGCATTATAACCAGTGAGACAAATGAAACTTGTATTTACATATGTGGATATTGAAGAACTTGCTCCTGAACAACCAATAGATTAATGAAGAAATCAAGCAAGAAATTTTTAAAAATCTTGAAATAGAAGAACATGAAAATATACCCAAAACTTTATGATATGTTTTTTGCAGTACTGAGAGGGGAGGTTTATAGCAACCAATGCCTGCATAAAAAAAAGTCTTAAAAAAAACCTTATTTTTTTACATTAAAGAACTAGAAATACAACAAATCAAATCTAAAGTTAGTAGAAGGAAAGAAATTATAAAACTTAGAGCACAAATAAATGACACAGAGACTAAAAAATACAAGTCAGTGAAACAGCTGATTCTGTGAAAAGATGAACATATTTGATAAACCTTTGACTAGATTAATAACAAATGAGAGAAGATTCAAATACATAGAATCAGAGGTGAAAATGAAGACATTATGACTGACCAACCAAAGAGCAAAGGATTGTTAGACATATTTATGAAAAATTATATGATAACACATTTAATAACCTAGAAGGAATAGACAAGTTTTTGGACACATACACCTTACCAAGATGGAATCTAGAGAAATAGAATACCTAAACAGGCCACTAAGGAGTAGGGAGATTGAATCAGTAATCAAAAAGTTTCCCATCAAAGAAATCCCCAGGACCAGATGGCTTTATTGCTGAATTCAATCAAATTAATACAAATTCTTATTTATTTGAGAGGTAGAGTTACAGACAGTGAGAGGAAGAGACAGAGAGAAAGGTCTTCCTTCCATTGATTCACTCCCCAGATGGCCACAATAGCTGGAGCTGCGCCGATCTGAAGCCAGGAGCCAGGAGCTTCTTCTGGGTCTCCCACGCGAGTGCAGGGGCCCAAGGACTTGGGCCGTCTTCTACTACTTTCCCAGGCCATAGTAGAGAGCTGGATTGGAAGAGGAGCAGCCGGGAGTTGAACCAGCGCCCATATGGGATGCCGGCACCACAGGCGGAGGATTAACCTCCTGCTCCACGGTGCCGGCCCTGACAAATTCTTCTTAAATTATCTTTAAAAAATAGAAGAAGTGGGAATTTTTCCAGATTTATTCTATGAGGCCAGTGTTGCCTGATACCAAAATCAGACAAGGACACAGAAAAGAAAGCCACATGCTTTCTTGATGAACACTGCTGAAAAAGTCTCAATAAAATACTATCAAATGAAATCCAAGAGAACATTAAAAAGATTTTGTACCATTACTAAGTGGAATTTCTCTCAAGGATACAGATGATTCAACATTCAAATAAATTAATGTCTCAAGAAACATCATCAGAATGAAGAACAAAAGTCCTGTCATCTCAATACAAGTAAAAAGGCATTTGATAAAATCCAACATCCCTTTGTAATAAAAACTCTAAATTGTGCTTAAAAGGATCATAGCTCAACATAATAAAGGCCATATATAATAAGCCAACAGCTCATATCATATTGAATGGAGAAAAGCTAAAGACTTTCACTCTAAGATTTGGAACAGGAGAAGGATTTCATAGAGGATTCATAGAGGAATGAATGGTTAATGCCACTCTTACGATCATCGGTTGCTATTCTCACCCTGACTTGTATACTACAGTGTCTGTTTAAGTGTTTATAGCAGGTTATAATGGAATGAACCACGGTCTTCAGCAACCAGGCAGTCAACCAGATGCTTCTCCATCCATACATGCCTGTCCCTGCGGAGCCCCAAGATACCCCCAGCAGGCTCCTGTAGACGACGTCCCAGTCAGCAAGAAGTAGCCAGAGAGACTCATCATCGCCCCCTTTCCTATCATCAAAAGGTCGGGATGGTAGCTTTGGGACCCGCAAGGAGGGAAGGCCTACACTTCCGGGAATGGAGAGGCCTACTTCCAGGGAAGAAAGTCCTTGTCAAGGTCCCTGTGGGTGCCTAAAGGTCAACCAATGAGGATCAGACTCTCCTCAACCTTTAACCTCCATGCCCTGAATCTATAAAAGGAGCCCTCCCAATCTCTGATGCGTGACTTCCCCGGCCCCCACTCTGTTGCTCTGTTGGGACCGGGGAACCTCGACCAGGAGCGGAACCCTAATAAAAGCCTGTGAATTAAAAAACAAACAAACAAACAAACAAACTTAAAACCCTAACCAGAGCAGTTAGGCAAGAGAAAGAAATAAAAGGTATCCAAACAGAAAAGGAAAAAGTCAAATTTGCAGATGACACAATCTTACATGTAGAAAACCTCACAGACTACACCAAAAAGCTATTCTAACCAATAAATTCTGTGAAGCTGCAGGTTACAAAGTAAATGTACGAATATCAGTAGTGTTGTTATATGCAAATAGTGAATCAACTGAAAAATTAATAAAACAATCACATTTCCAATAGGTAAAAAAAAAACTAGGAATAATCTTGACCAATGAGGTGACAGATATCTACAGTGAAAATGATAAATTATTTGATGAAAGAAATTGAAAAGGACACAAAGAAATGGAAAGGCAGCCCATAATTTAAAGAATTAATATCACTAAAATGTGCATAAAACCCAAAGCAAATTACAGATTCTGTGCAATCCCTATTAAAACTAGAAGAACGTTGCTGAAATTTATATGGAAACACAAAAAGACCCTGAATAAAACAATCTTGAACAAAAACTAACAAAGCAGGAAGAATTAGACTACCTGATTTTAAAATTTATTACAGAGCCATAGTAATTAAAGGAGAATGTTATTAGCATAAAAACAGGTTCATAGATCAATGGAAAGAATAGAGGTCCTAGAAGTAAACCCATGCATTTACAGCTCACTGATATTTGATAAAGGTGTTAAGAACATGCATTAGAAAAAAGATGATCTTTTCAATAAATGGTGTTGGGAAAACTGGATTATCCACATGCAGAAGAATGAAACTAGATCCCCATCTTTAACCATGTACAAAAATGAAATCAAAATGGATTACAGATCTAAATATAAGAACTGAAATTTTGAACTTACTAAAAGGAAACAGAAAATGTAAAAGGATACTGCAATGGCCAAGCAGTTTCTGGATCAGATCCCAAAATCATGGGAAACAGAAGCAGTAGACAAGTGGGATTTCGTCAACAGAGCTTTTTTTCAGGGAAAAGGAAGCAATCAATAGAGTGAGGAATGGGAGAAATTATTTGCAAACCACACACATGACAAGAGGTTAACATCTAGAATAAATAAGGACCTTGACTCAGTAGCAAAAGACTCTACAAATAATCTGGTTGAAAATGGACAATAGATCTAAACAGACATTTCTCTAAGAAAGATATACAAATGGCCGACAGGTACAAGAAAAAATGCTCGACATCACTAATCATCAGGGAAATGCAAATCAAAACCACAATGAGATATCACCTCCTTCCAATTTTATTGGTTATTATAAAAAATGATCACAACTGTTAGAAAGGATGTGGAGAAAAGGGAACCCTTGCATACTGTCGGTAGGAGTGTAAATTCGTAGTTATTGTTAAAAACAGTAAGGACATTCTTCAAAAATGCAATGAAGTTAAATGAAAAAAAAATAGGGACTGATATTGTTACAAAGAGAGTTATACCACTGTCTGCAGTGCTTGCATCCCATAGATGCTGGTTCGAGTCCCTGCTGCTCCACTTGCAATCCAGCTCCTTGTTAATGCACCTGGGAAAGCGGCAGCAGGTGATCCAAGTGCTTGGATTCTTGCACCCATGTGAGAGACCTGGATGGAGCTCTAGGCTCCTGGTTTCTGCCTGGCTGATTCTCAGCTGTTGCAGCCATTTGGAAAGTGAGCCAATGGATGGGAGATCCTGCTCGCTCGCTCTTGCTCTCTCTCTCTCTCTCTCTCTGTTCCTCCCTTTCTCTGTGTAAGTCTGCCTTTCAAACAGATGATCTAGCAGTTTCACTCGTAGGTATATATATATATATATATATGGGAAATAAAATTCATCTATCAAAGAGACATCTGTACTACCATGTTTATTGCAGCACTATTCACAACAGCCGAGAAATGGAAACAGCCACCTAAGTGTCTATCCATCAGTGAATGGATAAAGAAAATGTGGTACAGACACACAATGGAATACTGCTAAGTCATAAAAAGGATGAAATCTTATCATTCACAGCAACATGGATGGAACTGGAGATCATTGTGTTAAGTGAAATAAGCCAAGCACTGAAAAGCAAAATATCAAATGATCTCAGTTATATGTGAAGTCTGAAATAAAGTGATCACATAGAAGCTAAAACTACAACGGTGGTTACAAGAGGTTGAGGAGAGATGATGGGGAAAACCTGGGAAAACATTCTTTTATGGATATTAGTTTATAGCTAGATAGAGCAAATTCTGGGATTATGTTACACAGTAAGATGACTACAGGTAACATACTTTATATTTTTGTATAAAGAATAGAAGATAGGATTTTGAATGTCATTATTAACAAATGATAAATGCTTAAAGAGATAAATGTTGTCATTATTAACAAATGTTATGTGTTTATCCTGATTGGGTATTACACATGCATATACGAATTGAAATGTTACATAGTATTCCATATAGATATAATTGTTTTACATCTGTTAAAAATTTCTAAGAAAGTAAAGCTTTTTAAAGATCTATTTCTTTTTTAGAATTATCTGCTACAGATTTATTGAATTTCTTTTTTTTAAATATTTATTTATTTGAAAGGTAGAATTACTGAGAGACAGAGAGAGAGAGAGAGATCTTCCATCCCCTGATTCACTTTCAAGTGGCCTCAGTAACAAAACATTCGTTTTTGGATTAGTGAGGTTTTTATTATTTTCTTTTTAAAGTTTATTTAAATTATACAAGTTTCATGTATTTCATACATACAGATTTAGAAACATAATGATACTTCGTACCCTACCCTCCCTCCTGCTCATTCTCCAACCCTTTTTCCTTTTCCCTCTCCCATTCCCACTCTTAATTTTTATAAAAATCTAATTTCAGTTTACTTAATGATCATAAAGTTAACCTTACACTAAGTAAAAGAGTTCAACAAATAGTATGAGGAAAAAAAACACTGTTCTTCAACAGAAGAGACAAGGGTTCTAAACAATCATTGAATCTCAGAATTTCCATTTCACTCCAATGCATTGCATTTTAGGTACCTCAGATCAGGGAAAACATACGTTGTCTGTCTTTTGGGAAATTGCTTATTTCACTAAGTATAATAGTAAAAACATAACATTCTATACAATGACAAATAGAGTGAAGAGCTTCAACATAGACTAGAAGAAAATATTTGCAATATTTATTAATAAGGATTAATATTCAAAGCATATTATAGGCTTTTATAAGGCAATAAAAAAGGAAGAAGCAACAGAAGAACAAGCAGGCAAGTAATTTAAGCAGACAATCCAGGGAAGAATAATTCAAAGGACTGAACAACACCAAAGATGCCCACATTCACTAAGAATCATGGATTGTAAGTTAGAACAATGAGGGCATCTTTTTCTCATAAAACAGCCAATTTGGAAAAGCTTTAAGATTGATTCTAGGGGCTGGTGCTGTGGCACACCAGCATTCCGTATAGACTCTGGTTCAAGTGCCAGCTGCTCTACTTCCGATCCAGCTCTCTGCTAATGTACCTGGGAAAGCAGAAGAGGATGGCCCAAGTCCCTGGGCCTCTGTACCTACATGGGAGACCTGGAAGAAGCTCCTGGCTCCTGACTTCAGATCTGCTCAGCTCTGGTCATTGCGGCCATTTGAGGGGTTAAACAGCAGATGGAAGACCTCTCTTTGTGTCTCTATTTTTCCCTATAATTCTTTCAAATAAATAAATCTTTAAAAAAAATTGATTCTAGGGGCGGGCATTAATGCATAATGGCTAAAACCACTGTCCGAGATGTTGGCATCCCATAGGGGCTCCAGTTCCTGTCCTGGCTGCTCCACTTCTGATCCAGCTCTGTGCTGATGGCCTGGGAAAGTAGCAGAGGATGGCTGAAGTGCTGGGGCCCCTGCCACCCAGCTAGAAGACCCAAATGAAGCTTCTGGTTCCTGGTTTTGGCATGGGCCAGCGGCTGTTGCAGCCATCTGGGGAGTGAACCAGCAGATAGAACATCTCTCTCTCTCTCTCCTTTCTCTGCAACTCTTTTAATAATAAATCAATGAATCTTTATACAAAAAAGATTGATTCTATTCGCAGTGACAACTGTGTTGAACACAAGTAGTCCCATTCATAGCTAGGAGGTAGTATATATTCTTAAAAGATGTTTTTGGAAGGCAATTAGATAACTTGTATAAAAATTTTAATATTTTTATGTTATAATTCCAGTTCTGGAGATCTGTGCTTTATAGAAAATCTACACAGGCACAAAAGATGCATAGATGTGCTCATAGCAGTGCTATTTAGAAGCAGAAAACAACAGCAACTACTTAAATTTCTACCAATAAGTTAATGAGCAATTTTTTGATTATTCATGCAAATAATAATATGAGACTATGAAGAACTTAGGCCTAAGCATTTTGAATATATCAGATGATAATATTGAACAATAGATGTTGAACCCATTATATAAAAAAAATATATATCTACAGGTAAACAAAAGTGTTAAAATTGACTATCTCTGTGGAAAGAGAGGAAGGGAGTGAGTGAACATACATAATTTTCACATCATACTTTGTATTCATTTTTTACTGCTTATGTATTTGGCAAAGAGAATAAACACATTTAACAGGTTGTAATTTTTTTAAAACCAGTAAATAAACCATTATCATTGCAAAGTTTTTTGTTGTTGTTGTTAAGTTCTAGGACATTTCAGAAGTGGTTACTGCAAGATGTCCAGTGCATAACAAATCTTCCCAGTCAGATGAATCAATTAATTCACAAGCTTTTATTGGAATTCCGCTCCTAGGTGAGGTTCTCCGGTCCCAACAGAGTGGGGGTGGGGGGAGGGGGCCAGGAGCCAAGCTGGGGAAGGAGAAGGGGAAGGGGAAGCATCAGAGGTTGGGAGGGCTCCTTTTGTAGGTACAAGCAGGGCGTGGGGGTTAAAGGTTGAGGCAGATCTGATCCTCATTTGTTGACCTTTAGGCACCCGCGGGGACCTTGACATGGAAGTGCGGGTAGGGACTCTCCATTCCTAGAAGTGTAGGCCTTCTCTCCTCGCGGATCCCAAAGCTGCTAGTTACAAGGAGGGTTACGGTTGTGGGAAATTTCTCACAAGAAAAAATTTTGAGTATATATATATTGGGATAGTTTGCTTCAGGTATGGAAAGCTTTCTACTTTTGCTGAAGAGCTGTGGCCACTGGGTGAGAATGCAAGGACAAACTGGAACTTCATTTTAAAAATATTTATTTACTTATATATTTATTTGAAAGGCAGTGTGACTGAGAAAGGGAGGAAAGGAGGAGGAGGGGAGAGAGAGTTAGAGAGGGAGAGAGATCTTCCATCTCTTGGTCTGCTGGGCTAGGTGGTAGCTAGCCAGGAGCCAGGAACCCCATCAGAGTCTCCTACATAGGTGGTTGTCGCTCCTCCGCGGGCTCGCAGGAGAACGACATGGGACCAGACGCTGTTGTTTAAGTGAATGACTCTGCGTTGTGTGCTCAAGTTTGCTCCTATGCTAACCACATTCTAACCGCATTCCACTTGGTGTGTGTCCCCATTCTTGTTATTCTTTCGGCGCCTGGTGTGAGATGTCTGGCTGCGGCGCATAAGCGAATACCCCCCACGCCGCTTCTATCTCGCCTTTATAGTTCTCTCCCACCAATCCGTGCTCTGCTACCCACGTAGCAGAGCTTTCTTCCAATCAGAGGTTGGATCAGCTCCTGCAACTCATTAGTCAAATTGATGAAGCCGCCGAAGCCGCTGTGTAAGCTTGTTTACTCCCTCTCAGCGCCATGTTGTGGGAGCCGGGCCCTGCTTCCCACAGGTGGTAGGGATCCAAACACTTGGGCCATCTTCTGCTGCTTTCCACAGCCCATTGGCAGAGAGCTGGATAGGAAGTGGGGTGGGCAAGACTCTGAAGTGGCCCTGTGATGTGAGATGCTGGTGTTGTAGGCAGCGGCTTACCCCATTACACCACAGTGTTGGTGCCTAGCCTGGAGCTTTCTAATAGTACTAAAAGCTTGCTTGTGAGATGGGTGCTTGTGAAAAGCAGTGTGAGTCATATGTCCCTGGAAGAGCCAGAGCCTTGCAGTTTCTTGTTAGGCTAATTTTAGAGACAATGACTGCACTGGGGGGTGCCCAGAAGATACCTTTTTTTTTTTTTTTTTTTTTTGTAAGGGAAAGGGTTTACTGGGGGAAACTCTACAGACCAGAGGGAAGGGACGAAGAAGGAAAAGAGAGAGGAGAATGTAAGAGAGAGATCAAGAGACAGAAATAGAGAGAGAAGGGGAGAGATCAGGAAATGGAGAGAAAGTGAAATTGGAAAAGACCCCCTAAAATTTACACTAAAAGTGGCCCCTTAAAGTTCCCCAGAATTGCTATCTGGGGTGCCACATGTACTACCTGAATTTGGTGTGCCATACGATTTCACCATGGGCTTATTACTAAATCCCCAACATTAATAAGCCCAAGAGGGTTCTTGCCTAATATTTAGAGAAGAATTCTAAATACCGGCACAGATAAATGAGACAGCATGGTACGTTTTAAGCTTTTATTTAGTGAGAAAGATGCATAGGAGAGTGAGAGCTTTATTTAAGAGAGATGAATAGGGGTTCATACCGAGCACCAGGAACCAGCCACATGGAAGAGCATCTAGGCCTGTATCTGGGCCAGGAAGCCTAGAGCACATGGCCCCAGGGCCATGCGCCCTGGAGGCATGGGGCTACAGCAAGCCTCCTCCTGGCAAGAGGCCAGGGAAGAAGAGCCCCCGGGCCACAATGTGTCCCAGCTTTTAACCCACTTCCAAAGGGGAGTGGTTAATTAACCTGATTGGCTGGTGGGCACCCAGGTGTGGCCAGGTAGGGGAATGAGGCCACACAGGGGTGTGGTGAAGGCCTCAGGTAGGGGCATGAGGTCACACAGGGGTGTGGCAAAGGCGTGGTCTTCCAGTTCACAAATCTAATCAATTTTAGCCTGTATGCCTGCCTACTTCAAAAGGACAGGTCCTTTTAAGACTTTGCAGGGGGAGGAGAGTAGGGAGGGAAGTAGGAGCAGCAAATCCCTTTAGGATGAGGGTGGGGCTGACACCGGTGGTAGAAAATACCATTTAAATGCCACCTTGGATTCCCAAGTGTCCTGAGTGAAAGCTATTGCAAGAGTTGCTGTCCAGGATCTAGGCTGTATTCCAGGAAGTGCTGTGGATTACATGAAGAACAAAGGTGTCAGACCATTTACTTGGGCAGGCAGAACTTTATGAGAGATCTTGGAATTTCATTCTTACCTGTACATCAGCTAAGTCTCTGTTGTAAGTTTCAGATTTTTTACTATCAAAGTACTTTGCACAGATCAGAAACATGAGCTTTTTAGAAATGCAAAATAGCAGACTCTGATGTCCACCCAGTGACTTAGAGACTACAGTTCCGTGGGATCCACCAGTGGTTCCTGGGCATGCCTTTGAGAAGCACTGGTCTATCCAGCCATCCATAGGAAGCCTCATTCCTTAGCTTTCAAAGCCATCACATTAAAAAAATCAAAATAATTAGAAGTTTTTTTAATTTCCCATGATGGGGGAAATGATAACAAGATGAGATGACTGTATGTGTATGTATGGTTACATATGTTTCTATGCATAAATACACACATATATGCATATTCATAAAGGGACTTCAAAAAGTTATTGGAAACTAGAACTAAAAGGAGAATTTGTGTGAGTGCAAAAAAGTCTGAAACTCATGCATTGTTTTTTCTTAGTACACTTTGTCCCTGAATTTCTTGAAGAATACTGATACCTGGGTTTTGATTTTTTTTTTTTTTTTTGCACCACAATAAGCTTACCTTTGAATGTCTTTTTTCATCAGCTTTTGGGAGTAACCTCATACATAAATAACTATATGTTTGTATATATATGCACAAAGTAGCTATGCCTATATGTATACACATGAGTGTGTAAAACTGAGCTCTTTCTAGCTCTCAGCTTAAGTGGTAATTGACTATTTTACCTTTTTTAAAAAGAGGTTTTATCCCACCTTCCTCTTAATAAATGAATGACATTCCTAATATGATTACACTCTGAGTGGATAAAGATAAATATCTTTGAGACATTTTATTTTGACAGCTGTTATGACTTAGGACATCTTTAATGTCATATTCCGTATTTTATGGCTTATTAGAAATTCTCCACTGTTTTCAGTGTGTTAATGGGTTTTTAAAGTTTAATCTCTTAATCTTGATGTACTTGGATTTTAGCTGTTTTAAAATCCATTTCAATATTATTAGAGGATGGATGGATGAATGGGTAGAGGGAGGGAGGTTACCATAAAAGAATGAGTAACCCCTTTAAGTGAACAAACTGCTAGGTAATTGGGTAAATTTGAATTATCAGCTAAAGTTTTAACAAAAATGTATTGGCTTCCAATTTACTATGTCCATTTCCTGAATCATTTTGGTTTTTCACTTGTGCGAAAAGATAATTAATCCAAAATGATTAATTCTGTAGTACATGGGCCCATCACAGTTAAACCTTTTGCTAGGTTTTCAAAAACCATTGCTTTTCATTAACAGTTTTCCTATCAACTTGTGTTGTCTCTCAGCAGGCTTTGCAGAGTTTAGAACATACTTTTCCCAACTGACCCCAGATGGAAAATACTCTCTTGAAATTGGATGGCTTTTTAAGTGTAGCTCTCCACAGCCTGCTTGAAGAAAAAAAATAAGCTTGAACAGAATGTGTTTAGTAGCATGGTCTATAATTCCCCCAGCAGCCCACGTATTTGGATGTTTTTGCTTTTGGCAGTGGAATTTTTCTAATTTAATTAACTCATTAATGTTAGCAGATGACACAGTGTGAAAATTCTTTTCCCTAGCCACTTATCTAAGTATTTTTCCAATCCACTGGGGTTATGTGCACATTTTATTTATTTATTTATAAAATATATTTATGTGTCTTTTTTTTCCTATACTGGCTTTCTCCTTAGGAGTTCACAGGCAATGTGTAAACATTTTAGGTAATGAATTAGAAACCTGTCTTAAAGTGATAAATGCAAAACAGACAGAGGAGGGAAATAAATAGTAGGGAAGTCTTTACAAAGAAAGACTGAGTGAGAAGGAACAGATGGTTGCAGGGTAGTGGCCAGAGCTAAAATACTTGTTCTTGGCCAACCTCCTGCCCATCTCTCTCTTAGCTTGTGGTTCATACACTGTAAAAATGTAGCAATGGTTTCTGCCTGGAAATCAGCTGGCAATACCAGAAGTGACAATAAAAGCAAGTCTTTCAGGATTAGTCCCACTACAAGTGAATCTTCTTTGCTGAATCTTGTACCCATTCATTCATTCACCCATTCATTCATTCACTCACATTTTTATTTTACTGGTCACTATATAAATATCTCCCTCTTAAATTTTAGGCTTCTTTGAAATTTGAGGACTTGCCCTCTCCTCTCCTCTCCTCTCCTCTCCTCTCCTCTCCTCTCCTCTCCTCTCCTCTCCTCTCCTCTTCTCCCCTCCCCTCCCCTCCCCTCCCCTCCGCTCCCCTCCCTTTCCCTTCTTATCAATGACACCTGGCCCCCACACCTAGGCATCCTAATTCATTGGTTCTGGGGATGGGCCTTGGTGATCTCCAGGAGGTCCTACTATGCAGCAGAGTTTGAGAACCATTGCATTTTCAATAGTGATTGTCAACTCTGGCTGCTGTTACCATATTCTGATACTTGGAGATTGGAGTAGAGCTTGGGCATTGGTAAGTTTTCAAAGTTCTCCAGGTGATTCTCAGTTGTAGCCAGCGTGGAGACCCATTGAGTGACCTTGTCAAGCACAGGAAACTTGCTACCCTTTTGATTTGTCCTTGACATGTGGTGTAGTTTCAGTGTGGTTTGTTTCTGCCAAAACACATGTTGGACTGTAACTACCAATGTAATGGTGTTGGAAGATGGTGGGGCCTTTAAGAGGGCTTTGGATCATGGGGACTCTGCTCTTTCAGAGGGATCAATGTAGTTTGCACAAGAGTGGGTGAACTGTCATGAGAACTGGTTGTCATAAGGCATCCTGCCCCCTTTTCCCTACTGTCATTTCACAGGCCCACTTTCCCTTCTGCTTTCCACCATGACCGAGAGCAGCACAAGGTCCTCACCAGAAGCCGACTAAATGTGTCATCTGATTTAGGACTTGTGGCATGCAGAACTATGAGCTAACTTAACCTCTTTTGTTTATAAGTTACCCAGTACCAGCAACAGACAATGGACTAAGATAGCAGGTTCTATTCTGCAGTTGTTCTTTGTGTGCTAGCTTGTGGGAGCCAGTGTTGTGGATGCTTCAGGGAAGATATCACTAAATCTGCCATGTCTGGATGGTTATGAGACTGCAAATGATCATATTTTGGTTGTTTGTTACTTTATGAAGCCAAAAAATCCCTTACATCTAAACATAGAAGGACTTTCTTGAGCATTATCTCACTAGAACCTTAACAGTAACCTGGTGAGAAAGGCCAAAGAAATATAAACTCAGAGGAGTTAGGAATTGTCTCAATTTTCACGGCAAAGAGAACCAAGAAGTTTAATAGATATGAACTTATGAAATCAAATCTTCTGATGCCTAAGTGTGAACTCCTTTGACTTTTTATTTTCTACATTTCTTCTGGCACTGCCATTAATATACCAAAGCAAGGATGGGAAGTAGGGGGACCACAGGGCAGAAATTGGGTGCAGAAAATGATGTTCTATTTGTGTATATCTGAGTGTGTGTGTGACCGTGTGCATGGGAGAGCTTATGCCTTTGAAATTTTATTTACTGGTGCTGTTTAGTTACTGTTTTATGGAAATTATATAGCCTATTAACAAAATCTAGCAGAAAACGGAAATTGCTATTATCTTTAGAAATATCAATGTCTGCCTAGCACTAAAAAGGTCATTACTGTCTTTGAAGGAATTTATTTTTTCCACAAAAGTTTTTTAAGGTCAACTTAGATGCTGTGTAAAATAGTTTCATCAGCTTAAGATATATGTTGGAGGGTAGGGGGAGGGAAGGTTAGTATCAATAATCACCCATCAATAGAAGGATTCTTAATTTCCTGTCTTCATTTAACTCATGACCACTTTTTCTCCCCATGGAGAGAGGGAGAGGATTCCTACCTGTCACTCTGAGGTAGATGTGTGCTCTTTTGTGATCTGAACTGTGAGAAGATATGGAAAATACACACTTTTTTTAAGGATTTGTTTATTTTATTTGAAAGGCAGAGTTATAGAGTCAGAGGGAAGAGAGAGAGAGAGAGAGGGAGAGAGAAAGTTTTCTATCCACTGGTTCATGCCCCAAATGGCCACAATGGTCAGAGCCGAGCCAGTCTGAAGCAAGGTTCATGCGCCAAATGGCCACAATGGTCAGAGCTGAGCCAGTCTGAAGCAAGGAACCAGGAGTTAGTTCTGGGTTTCCCACATGGGTGCAGGGGCCCAAGCACTTGAGCAAATTCCATTGCTTTCCCAGGCCATAACAGAGAGCTGGATCGGAAGTGGAGCAGTTGGGACTCAAACCAGTGATCATCCGGCACCCATATAGGATGCTGGCATTTGCAGGTGGTAGCTTTACCCGCTATTGTCATAGTGCCAGCCCCCACTCCTGCTTTGTAAGGGCAAGTTAGGCCTGACCTAAAGAGTAATATTTAGGTTGCTGATACTTTAAAATCATGATAATGTGTTATCTTGGAGAGTTGGGTTTGAGTGTGTTGTGGTGGATTCATTTCTGGGAGGAGGAGCGTGGTGGGGGCAAGAGGCATGGAGTCACCACACAGACCCCGGGAGTCAGGTGAAAGCAGGCCTGAGGCAAGGAGCCCACAGACTCATTCATTTCAGTTCCTACAGCAGCTTATATAGTCAAGGCAGCCAATCTGGTCAAGGGGCGGTCTATGCCCTAATCAATCACACCCTGTTGCCAGGCAGTTTCTGAAGCCATCCAATCACAGCCTGTTGCCAGGCAGGCTCTGTTGCCAGCGGCCATCTTGGCATGGCTTTCTCATTCCACCACATGAGTGGAAGTATTTGGCTGAAATACTTCCACTGTAACAAATGCATGTAGGATTTCTTTGCTCTTGCTGCCCTGCTCTTTATGTAGTCACAAAGACAACTGTAAACCGTCATTCATTCCTTTACTCAGCAAACAAAAAACTGATCCTCAACAGTCTTCCAGTACCATCTGGGGGAATACAGAACATAAATACTATCCCTGCCCACTCTCCAGGGTTTATTAAAAGAGAATCCAGGGTGTTATTTCAGAAGCCCATAGGGAGGAGTCCAGATATTTCCCAAGGAATGCTGGTACTGGGCCAAAGGTGTCTATGTGGAGTGTGCATCCCACACTGTCAAGCCTGGAAAAGAGAAACTACTCTAGATATTTAAAGCAGAGTGGACTTTAATGCAAGGAATATTTTGAAGGTGTTGGAAGGGTTGGAGGAGCAAAAGGAACAAGGTGGTGGCAGTCATAGATTGGGATGCTATGCCCCTTTTCTTGGCTGAGCTCTGGGAGGAATCATGGAAGTTGCTGCAGCCTGCCATCAGTCATCTGCCTTTGATGTTCCTCTGTCAGAGCCTGAAACAGAATGGCTTCTCCCTTCCTACTGCCTTCTCATCTTCTCCAGCTGCCTTCCACTGGCAGAATCCAATAGCAACCCTCTGGTCAACAAGACGCTATCGTATTATTTGCATCAGTATACTTCAAAAAGTTAGTGGGGCCAGTGTTGTGGTGTAGTGGGTAAAGCTGCTGCCGGTGACACTGGCATCCCTTATAGGTGCTGGTTCATTTCCTGGCTATTTCAGGTCTGGTCTAGCTTCCTGCTAATGGCCTGGGGAAAGCAGCAGAAGATGGCCCAAGTACTAGGGCCCCTGCCACCTGTGTGGAATATTTGGAAGAAGCTCCTGGCTCCTGGTTTTGGCCTGGTCCAGCCTAGGCCTTTGTGGCCATTTAGGGAGTGAATCAGTTGATGGAAGATCTCTCTCTCTCTAACTCTGACTTTCAAATAAAATAAATATTTTTAAAAAGTTAGTGTAAAAATGAAATTAAAAGGTAGGGTTATTTTGGTGCAAAGTTTAAGTCCATGCATAGCTGTTTTCATAGTATGTGTTTTCCATGAACTTATATGCATGTATTTCAAGATTTTTTTGCACCAAAATAAACTAATATTTTAACTTTATTTTCCATGGACTTTTTGAAGCACCATGGTACAAGTGAATATGGAACAGAGTGTAGTGGGGCAAGGTGAGTGGTTTTGGCTGCAAGGCCCACAGTCAAATGACTGGCACAGAGGAAAGGAGCCTGGGAGTAGCTGCTGCCTCTCAAATGTTTCCTTCAGGTTTTTAGACTCAGGAATTTGATTGTTAGTACACTCAGATGTGATCACATTTTAAAAGCTAATTGAAACTGTTAGAGATTGAATTGTCCTTTCCCTGGACAATAATTTAAATATTGAAGCCCTAACCTCCATGTGACTGTTGGAGATACATAATTAAGGTTAATTAGATCAAGAAAGTGGAACTCTAATATGATAGAAGGGGGGTCCTCATAAGAAGAGAAGTCAGAGATGTGTATACACAAAGGCCGCAAGAGGACACAGCTAGAAGATAACCATCTGCAAGCCATGGAGAAAGACATCACCAGGAACCTGTCATTACCTTAAACTTGGACTCCCAGCTTCCAGAATCATAAATAAATAAGTCTCTCTTATTTAATCCATCCTGCATGTGTTATCCTGTTATGGCAACCAGGGCTAACAAATACACTAATCACATACATCAGTAAAGAGCATAAAGAATCAAACACTAAGCTTCAGCTTTGTTCTAAAAGTATGACTTCCCCAAAGATTATTTGCTTATATTCTATAGTCAGTGCAATATTCTTCTGTAAGTAAAACCACTTGGAACTCAAATAAGATTGGAAGGCTGCTTGATGGCAGTGGTCTGAGTGAGTCAAGTTAGTGGATGGTACAGATGACCCATGGCATTACAAGCATTGTTGGAATCTGATCTTTTCATTTCCTTTCTATACCTGCAGCCTCTGCTGGATGAGTATGGGCACTCTCTCTCTCCCAGCAGTGCCAGTGATGGAGTATACCAGCCTTCCTGACTCTTCCTTTGTTGGCCATTCCCTTTTTTGTATTGTTATATCCTGTTGCCATTTTTGTTTATTTTCAGTGGCCTTTCTTTGTTCTATTTGGATAACTGTACTGTGGTCCTTTCCATGGTTGTTTTGTGTTTATTTTTTAATATAGGCATTCTTGGGGTCAGGGAATTCTGTACATTTTAATATTTGGTCAGGATGCACTGCCACAGCTGTACTCCTTATTGCCATTGTCAATCCTGATGGCAGTGTTCCTTTGTGATCGACCAATACTTGTACCCTATGATTGGCCAGTACCTGCAGTAATGCTATTGTACATATTGAATTGAATATCATCTCTGCCTACATTATTGGCACCATAAAGTATGACAGGAATTGACCAAGTCAGTCAGTTTAATCTTCTTTCCACTTAGGATCTGATCTATTCATTTCTCCCTCTGTACTTGCAGCCTCTTTTGGGTGTGTATGGACACTCTGTCTTCTAGTAGTGCCAGAGATGGGGTATACCAGCCTTCCTGGTAGACAAAGCCATTTGGCAGCTGTCAAAGAGGTCTGCATTTCCCCAAATGCCATCCTCATCAGACCATAATGGAGCATGAAATCTAGTAGCTAGAATTGCTTTTAATTACTTTAATCATATACACCATAAGAACTTATCACTATATCTAGTGTTTAAATCTTATCTATTATGCAGCAATCACTGGCAAACTCTTAAAATCAGTTGTCTCTTTGATCATCACAACAACCCTACCGGGTAAAAGGCCCTGCTATTAATGCCATTTTATAGATTAATCAACTGCAGCTTAATAGCTTAAAGGATTTATTTTAAGGTTCTCAGCTAGTAAAGATTAAATTGGGGATTCAAGCTCTTAGATTAATCTTTTTGTTTAGAATAACATCCAAAATCGTTTACCTGGTCTACAACTCAGCACATTCCTCACACATTCTCTCCCCAGCTCTTTTAGTTTCTAAGAAACTGGTCTCCTGTTCTAGGGCAGGCAAAGCTCTTTTCCAGTTTCTTCCCAGCTGAAAAGCTGGTCTCTCTACCTGCAATGATCTTTATCTATCTTTCTACATGACTGGCTCCTATTCTAGTCATTATATCCAAAAAATTTCCCTGTCCCTATGTGTGATACTCTGTCATACCACCTACTGGGGGTTATTTTCTTCATATAGGTACCTACTACAATTTGGAGTTATTTTATTGCTTGCTTACCAATTTTACATATACCTCTTCTAAAATGTAAGCTCAGAGAAGGTAGAGACCTCATCTTTCTTGTGTGTGGCTGTATCACCAACATAGAAGGATTGGTTGTTCCATACAGTAGGCACTCAATGCATATGTGTTAGAGTCCAAAGGATAATCTATTATGATCTGTCAAACCCCATGCTCTTTTTGATTAAGATTTAGGGGGCATGTTTTTGATGAAGGAGGGACATGGGGACCTGACTAGTCTCTCTAGCTTGATTCGTCATTGTAAAAGGTATTCTGAGCTACTGGTAAATACAGTCACTGGGAGGAGAAAGAAGGTGCAAAATCAATAGGAACATCTAAAAATAGGAAAGGCAAGCCCTCAAAGCAATTCCAGTTGACTAATGATTTGGCTTTTAGAAATAATACAGGAGTAGGTTTTTTCTTTTCCTGAAAAACACTGTCTAAAGTTTGCTTATTTTTAGCTTCTAGCCCTTGCCAATAGGCATGTATTAAGAATTTATTACATGGGGGCTGGTACTGTGGTGTAGTGGGTAAAACTGCTGCCTGTGTGGTTGGCATCCCATTTAGACGTTAGTTCGAGTCCCGGCTTCTCCACTTCTGACCCAGCTCCCTGGTAATGGTCTGGGAAAGTAGTGGAGGATGGCCAAAGTGCTTGGGAACCTGCACCAATGTGAGACCTGGAAGAATCTCCTGGCTGCTTTGGATCAGCCCAGCTCCAGCTGTTGCAGCCATCTGGGGAGTGAACCAGCAGATGGATGTTCTTGCTCTCTCTCACTGTAACTCTGCCTTTCGAATAATAAATAAATAAATCTTTAACGAAAAAGAATTTACTACAGGTTAAATATTCTTAATCCAAAAATCTGAAATGCTGCAAAATCTGAAACTTTTTGAATGCTGACATAATGCCACAAATGGAAAATTCTATACCATGAAACTCAATTTTATATACAAAATCATTTTACACAGTCCACTAAATTACCCTTCAGCTATGTGTGGCGTATATGTGAATTACAAATGAGTTTTGTATGTAGACTGGGTCCCATCCCCAAGATATCTCATTATACACACACACACACACACACACACAATTTTTTTAAAAAATCTCCCAAGATGTTAAACCTAAAACATTTATGTTTGCAAGCATTTCAGATAAGATACTCAACCTGTATATTTAAAGAATAAATATATACAATATTAATATATAATATATTTTATTAATATTATTAATGTCAACATTAATATTATCAATATATTAATATTATTGATGATGTATCATTGATATAATATATAATAATATATATTAATACATATATATAATATTAATAAGGCAAGTCCCTGAGGACCACTATGAACATTGGGGGAAAAAGGAATCATTACCAAACCTGGTTGTCTAGGAAGGTCTCATGAAGAGATGGGACCTGAGCCAGGCAGTAGAGCAAGCAGAGTGAGTGAAGTAGAGGTGAGAGGATGACCAAAAGCATGCATGGCCTCACTCTCACTGAGGGTGCTTGAAAATTATCAAAAAATTGTTGATAGGAAATAGACCATTGACATGATGTTGAAAAATTTGGATTTTATCCTCAGTTCTGTTTGGACCACTGGGAGTTTCACAGTGGAACAGTGATACCTTAAAATTAGTGTTCCCAAAGGTTGATAGATGGAATAATTAATATAGAGGATGGAGTCTAAGAATGGAAAACAAGCCCATTCATTTCCCATGATTGACAGTAATTTTTGCATCCCCTGTCTTGAATACAGCTGTGTCAACTCTCTTGATGGAGGAAACCAAGAGAAACAGGCCACGTGCTGTGGGCTGTGAGGTCGAGCTTGCTTGATCCATGACAAACTTGCAACAATAGATGATTTATAAAACACTGATTGTTAGAGTATCTTATGAATTTCAGCTCTTCCATATCAGT
This sequence comes from Oryctolagus cuniculus, assembly GCF_964237555.1. Lineage (NCBI taxonomy): Eukaryota > Metazoa > Chordata > Mammalia > Lagomorpha > Leporidae > Oryctolagus > Oryctolagus cuniculus. Next base: position 110,070,103 of record NC_091434.1, read on the forward strand.
AGTACTCTGGCTATATTTGTTTATGGGAATTATCAGCGATTTCTGAGCCTGAGTGCCTTCTGAATCATCAATAGCATATTGAGTGATGTTGACTAAAATTTAAGGTGAATTATTTTAAATTTAATCTCTGGATAGTTATAACTTACACACATACATTGTAACTTATTGCCTCCAATTCATACATCATTTTATTGCCTTCTGCATACATCATTTTATTGCCATTGTTATTTTGTAATAGTTGGAAAAAATAATGTTTCAGAGAGGATAAATGACTTGTCCACAGGTTGCTTAACTAATAGGTAAAAAAGCCTAAGCTCAAACTCATTTCTTTTATTTCAAGTCTTTTATATCTTGCTTAAAATTGGAAACTAGCACTTAAAACATATGCTGAATCCTTATTGACCAGAATACTTAATCATTCTTGAACAAGCAATCACAGTGGAGTGCAGGGATGAACTCTATCTGATACAGTAAAATGCATTTATTCTATAAATAACCATTAACAATAATGACATCATCTACTATTCCTTCTGAGTCAGTCTGCCCCTAAAGGAATGTCTCTTACAATGTCCCTCAAATATTTTTAAATTACATATTTTAAATTAAATATTGACAATCATGTTCATGTTTAAGTTTCTCCTCACTGGGCTTTGGGCTCAATAACTCTTGGTTATGGAGCGTGGCTTTGTCAGATTGATCTCTTGGAATTTGCAGACAGCATCTATGTGCACAGGAACAGAATGATTCTGGCTGATAGAGAGAGGACGGGTATGGAGCAAGTGTGGCATGAAACGGACTGTTTGCTTTTTTCCACAGTCTGCTGATTCGACCTGCAAACCCATTCCCCAACTCCATTAGTAAAACCTATAAAAACACAGGGGCCTCCATAAAGACAACTCTGACGTTTGCAACCCAGAGAGGCCTTTGGAACTGAGAGAGCCCAGTCCTACAGTTATTATCTGGGTCTGGATATTTTTTGGCTCTAACACTTGTTTTTGGATAGAAAGTTTAAAAACAAGGGTCTAAACACTGTGCACTTGGATAGTAAAACACATGTTCACTTTTTGCAGTGACTCTGGAAATAGACGGGGGATTCTTATAAATCACAAAGGAAAATAAATAACTTCACCCATGGAGGGAAAGAGGCAGCTCGAGAAAAGGGACTTTGGAAAAAGGCTGTCTCTAGACAGCAGTCTTGTGGTGAGTACTAAATATTCATTTACCACTCTATATGTTTTGGCTTAAAGTGCATTATTCTTTGACTATTATTTCCTGAAACCTGTGCTTTTGAAACCTCTATTCCAGTTACCCCATTAGCAACATCCCCTGGGATTTAGTTTCATTTATTTTTCACAAACTCAAAAGCCAGCGAATTATTGGAATGTTTGTGTAGTGTCTTAATAGGCAAATGTCATAATCTGTCAACATTATGTATAATTACATTAAGCCCAGCTCAAGTATACTCTAGCCTATACAAAAACACTACTGTATAACTGATGCCAAATGCCAAGCCTATATATACGAGTAGTTTTTCCAGCACCAATTTATCTTAACTTTGGGGGTAAGTTGAACAAGAATCCAATACAGCTTCAAATATTGACAAGCCAAGAAGCTCTCTGAGATCTTCTTAGGTATGTAAATTAGGTCAGCTGTTCATAAACTTTCTAAGAGCTTTAATGTTGACAAACATCATTCTTAACAACCTGGTTTGGTTTGACTTTGGTTATGAGAATCTGACTAGAAGGTAACAGAATGAGTCACTGCTTTCAGAAAGTTGACTATTGTTTCAGTTTCTGAGCTAATGTGTGGGTCACCTTTTTCTTCTATAATGCATGTGAACAGAACAAGAAGTCAAACAGGCCAGTCACTCTTTCTCTTTTGCTCATCTCCTGATATAGACTTAGCTTAGTTCCTTCTTTTATATGTTTTTTGGGTATGTGCTTTATTAATTTGTGTGCTCTAAATATCTGACCCAGAGTATGGTACAGAATAGGTGTTCAAAAATATTTATTGGATTTATGTATCAGTTGTGTCTTCCAAATTCTGCAGCTACAAATCTTGCTTGGTGGTGTACAGATTAGCTAGTTAGCACATACTGCTGGGGCTTCACCTCACTGTGAAGCTGTTCATAGATGTGAGTTTATGGGAATAGAGGAAGGATTGCACTAAGCTTGTGTGTCGTGTTCTTCCCTTATAATTCAGAATCAATGTCTGCATCTGTACGACTTCTGCATTGACTGGCATACCTTCAGATGCTGCGGACCTTGGTAGTATTTTAAGCTTTCTATCAAGTGGAGGTGAATGTGACCCTCATTTATCTCCTAGTGAAAGTGTGTGTGTGTGTGCATATGTGTGTGTGTGTGTGTGTTTAGATGTCTTCTTCTTTTTCAACTTTTAAGGAAACTTGGGATTTAGATAATTTCTCAGCCTCTCCTTTGCTGAAGAAAAACGCTTCTTACATATCAACATGCTGGTAGGATCTGTCTCAGGCTTAGCAAGAGGGTAGACACAGCCATGTGGTATGATGTGAACAGTTCAAGAAAGATTCTCTGAACCCAGAAATATCGTCCTTGTCAAGTTGGTCCCCAAAGCCACAGATTTCTGCTTTAGATTTCAACTAATATGCAATGCCCCCTGTAGGCAAACACACTAAGCTATTGTCTTTCAATAATTCATAGTAGCACTCATTAATAAAAAGCCCAGGATCATTGCTAAGTATCAGCTGGATGAGCAGAAAGCATTGAGGGAATTGGTAAACAGGAAGATGCGGGACACAGAGCACAGTGCTGGGAATTCTGGGCTGGGGGCAGGGACATGGCGGGGAGGGCAGGACCAGGCAGCCTTCCATGAGACTGTAGGATACCTGGACACCAAAGATAGAGGGAACAGTCTCAGTGAAAGCTTTGCTCACATTTAAATTTTGTCTAGAGATAGTTTGAATATGGACATGACTAAAACCCTGCCGTGGTACCAGTGCTAGTTGAAACCCAGAGGTAAGCTTGCATTCCTATTGGCATGTGGCTCTGTCCTAACACTGTGGAGGGCTATGAGTCTGTCTCCTAACTTACTGACGTAGGAGAAGACTGTGAAAATAAGAATTTGGTGCTTGGCACCACCTGAGAGGCTTGATTATGTTAAATCTGCCTGTACTGTGATCGAGGGAGTTTTCCCACTGGAGAAATACTTTCCCTGTTTCCTGGAGGCAGATGAAGTGTTACATGTACATGGCCAGATTGGGAAAGTCCTGAAAAAGAGAGCTCTCTTCTATGACTCCATATATAGGGGTGTTTGAGTGCTGCTAAGTATACCACCAAGGCCACGTGACTATGATTTTGCTCTTGGTTTTAGCATTTTGTTCTCTCCTTTGGATAAGATGTTTCTGCTAGTGTAATGATGGCAAGAGTTGGTTCTTTGGAACTGGGATCCATTGTGACTGCCTTGAATAAACTCTGTTACTGTCAAGCACCAGGCTGCACTGGGGATGAGGTCAAAAGTGAGTGGAGGATGTGAACCCAAGACATTGCATTACTCGTGGCTACATGCTGAAACCACAGACACCTAGGCCAGAAGCAGACAGGGAACATTTCAGATAAGGACTGATGTGTAAGATGAGGAAAATAATGGACCAGGTAATACATCACACTCTTCATTCATGGGGCATGTTGTTCCATTTGACCTGAATTTTTTCTGTCATAGAATGCGAAAGTGGGAATGGGTGTTGAAGGCCCCTCACTTGCAGAAGGAGTAGTTAAGACCCAGAGAAGTTAGCTGCTCTGCCTGAGGTCACACAGCTAGGACAAGAGTAGAATATGGATCTCTTTCCTGTCACTTTCTCTTTCATTGTATAGTGTGGCAGGAAGTGATGTCCTTTTGACAAACTGAATAGAAGAAAGAGAAACATATTAAATTCCTAAGCCTTGAAATTCCAGCAGTAATCGTTATGACCTATATTTTTGAGAGTTAGCAGGCCCAGGGGTAATTTCCACTTTCAGATTTTACAGGGGAAAAGTTCCTCATAATGGACTGTAAGAATAAGGAACTATTAACTTCATTACACTTTTTATTTTACATAATCAAATCATGAAGTGTCGAGCAGAAATTATAGCTCCCTTGCAACAGCTTTCACATTTTGGGCCTGGAGAAACCTTAGGATAAAGAAACATACAGCAGAAGGACCGCAAAGGAAAAAAAAAGACTTCAGCTTGGGAAAATGAGTTTGTGATGCTTGGTCACAGTTTTGCTTTCAGGACATGGCAAGAGGGAGAGTTTCAGAGAGAGAGAGAGAGGGGGAGAGAGAAGGAAAGAGATAAAGAGAAAGAGAGAAACGTGCATACATGTATGCCATGGTAACACTGAGATATTCTTTGATGTTGAGAATTTTTTTACTTTATAAATCACTCTTTTTAAAATGACAGGTAAGTGAAACCAAAATGAGAAATGTGTTTCAATGTGTGTGGGGGGTTGAGGGGAGAGTCTAGGGAGCAAGACAAGTGACTACAAGTTTGCCTTCATCAGCAGGAGTGTGTCAAGTAGCCATATATTCACAGCAAGTACAGTCTTCTCTCTGATAACAATAAAAATCTCCCCAGAAATCGAGGCCTCTTCTTGACCCAAAACCATTCAGCCCTCCCCAGGATGCTTTTTGATCAGAAAAAGTGAGCATTTCACACTGTGCTTTTTTATTTGCAAGGATCATTCCGGGGCTGCTCATATAGCTGTTTGACACTTGTAGCTATGATAGTGTTTAGCTGATGAGAAGGCTGGGGAATGAACTAACTTTCATACCAGCTCACATTTCCTTAGCAAACATTATCTTTTAATTTGTTGGAAAATGCTTTTTGCTTTTGAGTACAGATAGGAATAACAGTTTCTTAATTCTCTCTTAGTACCCTTGTTTTTTTCTCCCCCACCAAATGGAGACAACATGTTGCATATACTAGATCTTGGATTCTGACAGCACTATGGTTTTTGAAAATCACAGGGGCAGAAATGGTGCTACACATGTCTGTCATTTTATCCTTCCGCTTCCTGGCATCTAAATCATTATAGTCATCATGTCTTCTACCACATGCAGTAACAAGTGAATGAGCAAGTGGCATTGAAAACCTGCTATTTTCCATTTTCCCTTCCAGATTGACTCTGCATCTTTCTCTACTTGGCTGTGCTCCCTTGGAAGATGTGCCACATAGATCTTGGGAAAACAATCACTTGCCTTGTGGCATCTGGTTAGGTTTGGCCAATGGGAGGAAGTAGCAGGGGATCAGTGGTCCCAGCATTTGTTTCTGTGCTCTGTCTCTTGCCTGGTCATGGACCACAATGAGTTGGTTTTTTCACCTAAGGTTGTAGATTTTGCTGGAAAAGCCTCTCCTGCAACTCTAACTGCAGTCATCCCCTCCACTCTCTCTCTCTCTGGCACTTTTTATCTCTCTGTGCACCTTCTGGCCTCTGTGTAGTATGGGCTGCTAGCCCATCTCTTCATGATTCCCCTTAGCTTTGCCCACAATTTATCAAACTCTCTTTAGTAGAGGATTTGCATGTGCCACCTGTTTCCTGCATGATCCCCCACTCCCCCTGCCCTGGCTGAAGCAAGGAGGTATGCTTCCATGAAGGCTAATCTCTTAAGCAGGAAAAGTAACATAAAGTGGAGATAGGCAATGTGGCAACCACAGTAATAGCAGTGGAGATCACTGTGGGATGAAGTGAGGAGGTGCTAGTGGGAGCTTTGGTTAGAGCTGTGCTTTGAAGCAATGGAGATGACTTGGTCATCAAGGTTTGAGTTAGGAGAGAAGAATGAGGCAAGCCAAGGACACTGTCCTGCATTTTCTGGGGACAACTCAGGTCATTGCTGATTTTGTTTCTTCTAAGGAAACTTCTTTCTCATATAGAATTAAAATCCCTACAGATTTATCTTCAGTTATTTTCCTTATTTAGTGATGAGAAGTAATCCTACCGAGGGTCAGCAAACTTTCTGTTAAAGATCCAGAGAGTAAACATTTCATCTTAGCAGGCCACATGGGGAGCTGCAACCACTTAGCTCTACTGCTGTAGCAGGAAGGCAGTCACTGACAATACAGGAACAAATGTGTGTGGCTGTGTTCCAGTAACACTTTATTTACAAGGGCAGGCAGCAGGCAGAATTCTCAAGGACATCTGCACACAAAAGAGCAGTGAGAAATTGGAAAGCCCAGGTTTACCATTCCTGAGTGTGGTTTGTGTTCACCCTAAGTACATGCAATTCACAAGGCAGGAAGGGGAGCAGAGTGAGGCTGTCATGCAAAAGTACATATACCCAGTGGCAAGAAAGAGCGTAATAGAAAATACTTGCTAAATATTTGGACATGCAGGATGTCCAAATTCATTGGGAATTTTTCTAGGTGTAAAATAGGGATATTGTTAGAATTGTTCAATGCAGCCTGCCGGCTGTAATTATAGTCATGTGCCACTTAATGATGGAGATACAGTCAGGGAAATGTGTTGTTAAGTGATTTGGTCATTGTGCAAACATCACAGAATATACTTGCATTGGATGGTCAATGTCAGTCACAGGCTGTGACCTCTTGATGCAATCAAGAGACAGTAAACACCAGATGCAAGAGGCTGCTGCCAGCGTAACAGCATCCTGTTTCACAGTAAACTGTTATCTTTAGTAAGTAGAAGGAGCACACTCTAAAATAATGATAACAAGTATAGCGTGATAAATACATAAACCAAGAGCATAATCATTAACTATCATCAAATATTATGTGCTCTACAAAATCACATGTACTATATATGGCTGGCAACACAGTAGTAGATTTGTTGACACCAGCATCACTATACACATGTGAGTAATGCATCACTCTACAACATTATGCTGGCTGCATCACTAGGTGACAGGAAGTTTTCTGCTCCACTGTAATCTTATGGGACCATTCTTAGGTTTACAGCCCATTGCTGACTGAAGTGGCATTATGATGTGCGACTCCACTGAGAAAAAAATTGTTTTGCATTGCTTCAAGCATAACTAGTAATCTCTTGAATCTAGTATTACTCTCATTAGATTCCTCTCACCATGCAGAGGCCTTACAGAGCACAAAACACCAAGCTTCTAGGGAAGGTTTCCAGCTACTCAAATCCCAGCTCCCTGGACCACTTTTATAGAAGGAAGCGTGTGTGTGATGTACTGTTTATTCAGTGCCTCTGGCCTGTGGGAAAAGCCCAGTTGTCCTCTGGGAAGCTTGAACTTTGTTCTCTGACATCAAGATAGCTCTGAGATTTTCCAGATGAGTGTTGTGAAGGATCAGAGAAAGACATGGAGGTTTCCAGTTCCCCCAACTGCTTCAGCCCTTTAGCAGGGCTGTTCTCTGTGCTGTCTCCTAGATGTACTAAGAAAAGAGCTCATTGCCATCAGCCAGGTGTTTGGATGTCTGAGGACTCAGAAAGCTATTTTCAGGAAAAAGCAACAAGTGGAGAATGGACAGCTGTGGCCTAAGTTATAGTAACTTTTCCAAAGTGTTATGGTGAATCTTTGGCTATGTCCCCTGGGAATGGGCAACCGTAGAGCTGGAAACATGTCAGGCCCTTAGATGCACATTTATTTATTCAGTGAGTCTAACCACCAGCTTACTTCAGCCCATTGTGGCACCTTGGAAAATGCTGGAGAAGTACCCTGCCTACCTGCCTTCCAGAAATGCAGATCTCAGGGCACCATAGGTTTATTTGGGGCAGACAGGAGGGGCTGGGCCAGGGAGACACCAGTCACAAGAGATAGGTGCTAAGATACTTGAAGAGGCTCTGGAAGAACAAGAAGAGAGCAGAACTTGACCATGATGCTTGGAGGGAGGGTGGAGACTTATGGCCATGCTGGTGCTAAACACAGAGGGGGACCAAAGCATAGTGCATCAAAGCAGTGGGCATAAGTGTGTCCACGGTAGGGGTAGTTGGAGTCCAGCATCAAAGTCACTTTAGCAGACAGCTCAGCAAGGTGAGTCTGTGAACTGTTTATTGTCTCCAGACCAGGAAGGCTTCTCTCCCTTAGTAATGGTAGCTACAGTTTATTGAGGCTTAATATGTGCCAAGCTCTATGCTCAATGTTTTATATGGAAACTGTCATTTAATACTTACAATAGCTCTTTAAGGTCAGAACTCTAATTATCCCTATTTTGCAAATGAGAAATCTGAAGCTTAGCAAGTTAATCAACTTCTTAGGGCTATAGCACTAGTGAGTGAGAGAGTGGGGATTTCTGCCTGGGTCTGGCTACTTCCAGCCTGCAGTGGCTCTGCACAGCTAATAGCTCTGAAGCAGAAAACCTTTGCTTCATGCCAGTGCCTGGGAGCTCTCCATGTGCTACCCAACCTCACAGAGCCCCAGCTACCTCAGCAAGACTAGAGGTTTTCATGTGTATCTGTGCCCAACTGATGAGAGAGGCTATGTTTGCTTTAACTGAAGCAATTGCCAAAGGGGCAGAGGTGGGAGGTGGAGGGTTATACTAAATAAGATATGTGTATATTGACACTTGCTAAGTGCTAAATGTCTTTTTTCTGATCTTGTGATTTTTCTGATTAACCAGGTCTTGGGACCAACTTTAGTAGAATTAAAGCTTAAAATCGTATATACAAGTATATGAAATTTAATGTTTTACACATATTAGGGCTGATTGTGGTAAGTGCATGTGCATTATGAACTATTTTTTAAAGATTTATTTATTTATTTGAAAGAATTATAGAGAAAAGGAAAGACAGAGAAGGAGAGACTGAGAGAGAGAGAGGTCTTCCATCCATGGTTCACTCCCCAGTTGGCTGCAATGGCTGGAACTGTGCCAATCCGAAGCCAGGAGCCAGGAGCTTCTTCTGGATCTCCCATGTGGATACAGGGACTCAAGCACTTGGGCCGTCTTTCACTGCTTTCCCAGGCCAAAGCACAGAGAGCTGGAGCAGAGGTGGAGCAGCCAGGACTCAAACTGGCACCCATATGGGATGCCGGTACTGCAGGTGGCGGCTTTACCTATTACGACATAGTGCCGATGCTGCATTATGAACTTTTTAAATTTGGAAGGCAGAGACAGGGAGAGAGATCTTCTATCATCTCCAAATCTCTATAGCCAAAGTATGCCAGTTCAAAACTGGGAAGCTGGAACTCAATCCAGGTCTCCCATGTTGGTGGCAGAGACCTCCCAGGGTGCATTTATCAGGAAGCTGGAATGGGAAGTGGAGTTGGGACTCAAATCCTGGCAAATCTGATGCAGGATATAGGCATCCCTCACAGTGTTTTTCTGTTGCACCAGAGCCCTTCCTCATGGTAGAATAATTGACTAGAATGTGAGTACAGAGGAACTGGTCAGAGATAGGACATATGCGATAGATCGCTGTCCCCCTTATATGCAGTGGGGTTTGTAACTTGAATGATGATCATGCAAAATGGCTGCATGTTATTTTGGCTGGCTGTTGACTGATGGAGGTGGCTAGAGAGCTAATAGCATTTCCCATGAAGAGATTCATACATAGAAGCTGTCTTGTACATTGCAGGAAGTCTAGCAGGATATGTGGACCCTATCCATTGGATGTCAGTAATACTCCTTCTAGAGTTGTGACAACCAAACAATCTCCAGACATGCCAGATGTCCCCTGGGGGAGAAAAATCACCTCTGGATGAACTAAATCATAAGCTCCTCGAGGGCATAGGCCATGTCATATTCATGTTTGTATCATTGAATTCTGAACCACATGAAATGCTCAGTGAAATGAATGAATGAGTAGATGAACTAACTTACTAGTGAGTTCATGAACAAGGTGCGCATTAGCAGATAACACAGGGCACAGTGGAGAAGACACTGGATGATGTGGGGGTGGCTGGAGAGGAGAGATGATGCACTGCTCTTCAGCTGTACTCCAGGATACTTCTGGTGTATGTGTGCGTGTAAAATTTTTTATTTTACAACAAATACTTTCAGCATGATGTTCTGAACCCTCTTGAATTGAGTTCCAAAGTGCTGACTGGAGAAATTTATTAAAAGATTTGTAGGATTTTGAATTCTCTAAAATTATTTTGTTTTAAATGTTTGGTCATGTATTTTTTGGGGAAGCAAATTTATAGGTATGATCAGGTTCTCAAATATCTCTGTTATCCAAGAATAGTTAAGGATCTTCACCTGCCATTAGTGCTCTCCATAGCATCTGCCCATGGGGGGCTTCCTTGCTGTGGTCACAGCAGGCACTCAGGCCACATCTGCCTTCTTCACTTGTAATCAGCTTCTGCCCTCAGTGTTGTCTAATAGTATCAAATGGGGTTCTGTGTATCATTGGAGTCTCTGAGATCAACAAATCAAAATAGAAACTGGGCACAACTTGAAACCCCTTTGCAAATGCTGTGCTATTAACAAATGATGAAATGACACTGCTTCTACAACAGAAGTAAGTACAAATGTACAGAGACATTTGCCTGGCATGCTCCATGTTTTCTTAGGGATCTGAGATCTGCTTGTCATTCTCCTGGTGTCTCGCCATCTTTCAATAATGGGAATCATCAGATCATACAAGTTTCCATAGCAACTGAGTTTTCTGCATCATCCTCTGGCAGCCTAGGGTTGTTCCCATGGCAGACTACCTAGTGCTTTGTCCATAACAAGAGATGGAGCTTTTGTTGATCTCCTGAGAAGCTGGTTCTCAAAGCCAATAGGAACCTGAGTGCTCGCTGATATGTGCATGTTTTCCTTTCCCAACTTTCTTGTTGATCTGCACAGAAATTGAGCACCTTCTGGATTTGAAGCCCTGTGAGATGAAAACTAAGAAATTCAAGGCACGGTTTCCTTTTTGCAAAAAGCTTTGAAAAATCTAGTCTCATATATACAAAGCATAGTAATATCAAGAGATGTACAGTGGTGCAAATCAAGACTGATGGGTTTTAGAAAGAGAAAGTTGCCCTCCAGCTATATTGATCAGGAAGGGATTACCCTATGGAGGAGGATTTTCATATGTCTCTTTAGAATATTGGTCTAAATTTGATCTATGGTGTCCCTGTGTTCCCTGAAGCAAAAATTTATTGAGAAAGCAACAATGTCATAAAAGAATGGTGTATAATTTCAAGGCACCTGACTTATATTCGAGAAATTGCTAAGACCCTAAGCAAGCCCTGCTGTAATCCTGAATTATCACCTTAACTTTCCTCTTGCCCCCTTCTTGCCCCCTCCCTTCTTCTATTAATATTCCCTTACCCATTCTTCCTGGTACAAGGCAGAATGCATTGCCCAGCTAAATCATTTTGATTTCTTTTCTTCTCATTCATTCATCAGTGTATGTTGTGCCAACTGTATATGTATTATTAGCTGCATTTCAGCAGCCTGTCTTACACTAATTTACCACCCTATGTTATAGTTCATTATTGCCAATTAATATTTATTGAACATCCACAGGGTTCATGGCCGTGAATGAGGCAGTATTTCTCACTCCTTCATGTTGCATTACATGGGCTCAGCTTAGGCAGTATTTATGACCTCTCTTCCAGTTTTGTCAGCCGTCATCTCTATCCCAATTTCAATTAATATTTGAAGAGCAAATCTGGGAGCCATTGTGTTAGAATGCTTTGCTTAACACCAGATGCACTGCCTCAATTTTTCTCCTTTCATGTCCTTGTTTTAGAATTCTCTTCTAACATGGGATCTGATTTGTCTGAGCCACTCTCTACATGCCCAGACAGTGGTTCTTCTGGTTCCTTTACATTCCAGGCAGTTCCAGATGTTTCCTCCTCATAAGTTATATTTCTTTAACTAGGCTTAATGGATCATAATTGTCCATTTCTGAAGATGCCTCTGAGGTTTGCCTGCCTTCTTTCTTTCAGCACCTTTTTGATTCTTACTTTCAAGCAGTTGTCTTCAGCTTGGTAGGTTTCTTATTACAATTAATGCATTGACTGCTCTCACGCACATAGATGTGTTGAGGGAAATAAAATAATTTGGCCTAATAAATTCTGGGATCCATCTGCCAGCCCTGGCAGATAAGTAGACTCAGGCTGTTGACTTTTTTATAAGAAAGAGCTGTTTTTCAGAGGCCCCCAGCTTTGAAACTGGAGTGGCCACCATGGTTGTAATGGTGATCCAGTATGGCTGGGCATAGTCCTGGCAGCCCAGTCCTTCAAGGCACCATCTAAACAGGCTGCTATGAGATTGATGCTGTCATCCCATCCTTCCCCCATGGCATCCCGACTTCTGTGACAGGCAGGGGAAGGAGCTATTTGAGGATCTCTTGGGGTTAGTAAGTAGCTCTTGGGAGGTCTTCTGAACCAAGTTTGGTGATTTCCTGGAGGCAGAATATCTGACTTAATGTCTGGTTTTGGGGGGTTTAGTAAGGAGGAATTGAGGGGAAACAAGCCAGGTCAAAAGAAGTGAGCATGTCTCATCTCCATGGGCAGCTCTGAATAACTTTCCAATTTTGTCTATAAAGACCATGGATCAACAATCTTGTTTTCTGATTCACTGCATTAGCTGAGGTCCTGGGAGGAAATAGATGACACACTCAATCCAGGTAATGAAGGAGGCTTGCATAAATATCTTCTTTACAAAGGGGTGACAATGTGTGGGAACTTGGTAAGATGTTTTCTTACAGCCCCCTGAGGCTAGATACAGGGAAGGAGCCATTACTGCTGAACCTAGAAAGTGGCTGTAGAATGTTGTGACTCTAGGATCAGAGCATTTGGCAGGAAATGCCAACTTAGACTGAGAGATAATGGCCAATTGTGTTGGCCCAGCTGCTGAGAGATCAGGACACAGAACACTATCTGCACTCTCAAATCCCCTACTGGTGCCTCCATTGGCTGGACCTGAATTGACTCCAAAGGAAAAGGGGTTTTTTGAACACTCTGGAGCCTAGAGCACTCTGGAGAGTGGACTCAGAGGATGTATCCAGCATATTTATCCTACAAGTTAAGACACAATACACCACCAGTAACACAATAAGTAGTCTATTATTAAAATGGACATTATTAGACAAAGGTTTTATATATTATTTATATATTATTTTACAGTCAAGTTCCTTGAATTTATCAACTTGATTTGACCAATGTCATCTGACACTTTGATGAGAGAAGTTTCAGGTAGCCATGGCATGGTTTTATCATCAAGGATCCTGGTCCCAATGTATAGTGCAAGGCTATGCACATGTTGTGTGATGCTGGGGCACAAGAAGGGTAATCTAAAGAATTGATCATTGCATTAGAACTCTGAATCCTTAGATTGTAACTGGAGATGAATCCGCTAGTAGATACGTGGCCATCAGCAAGTTCTTTTTCTTTCTTTCTTTCTTTTTTTTTTTTTGACAGGCAGAGTTAGACAGTAAGAGAGAGAGACAGAGAGAAAGGTCTTCCTTCCGTTGGTTCAACCCGCAAATTGCCACCACGGCCTGCGGCGAACTGCGCCTATCTGAAGCCAGGAGACTGTGTTCTTCATTGTGGGATTGCCATAAGGATTAAATGAAATAAAGAGCAAGGAATTGTTGTGGAGACCATAGGAACCTATGCAAATGAAAATTATTCTAATTGTGGAAGTGGTACAGCTCCTATAGTCTACACTTTTTAATAGATGCAATAGATGCCCTGTAATACAGTGGAAAGAGCACAGGCTGATTTGAGGATTGGCCTGAACTGGGTTTGAATCCCAAGCTGCTTGGCCATTTTACCTATCTTCTCTGAGCCTCTGTGTTCTCATCTGTTCATGGAGGTGATAATCTTACTCAAAAGGCTGTTGGGAAAATTAAGGAAAAGAACTCATAACACAAATAGAGCACACAGCATAGTGTTTGCCGTGTAGTCTTCTGTACACTGAAAACATGCAGAGCCTGCTGACATGGCCATCCAGATGGCAGCTTTCCTTGCATATGGAAGGAGGCATTCAGAAATGAATTTTGAAAAAAAAAATGTTTGGCTTACACCTATACATGTATATGATGTTTAACAACCAAATAGCATATCCGTGATGCTATCAGCCAGAAATGAACACCCAGGAACTTACCACAGGTTGTATGTGACCAAGACTTGGATTCCTTTTTTTCTCAGTCCAATTGCTCAGTAGTCTGTTATTAATGAGATGAATGCTAAGCCTTCATATATGGAGCATTATATTTTTTCTGGAACTTTTAGCCTTCTCTCACCCCTGAAACCCAGCCAATGTCTGTTTATAATAGGTGACTTTATTCCCAAGGCTTCCAGAGGTGCTCATAGTCTTTCAAGCAAATGTACAGTGACTTCCTGTGCCAAAGTCCTGCTGGGTCTTTCTGCCCCAGGCCTGTGCTCCTGGTAGAACCAGACTGGAGGACTGGGTTGTGGAACTTCATTTGTTTGCCTTAGGCCTTCAATTGCTTTGAGATTTGCCAACTGAGAGCAGTAAGAGGTGGATTTTGGGGAAGGGACCAGGGAAGATTTCCCATCTTGCTCCCTTCTCTTTTCTTCAGGGGGGAAGAAGACTTGGAGGGGTTGAAGTAGAAAAAAATTTTTACTACATAAAGAGAAGGAAAGAGGAAACAGGGTCCCAGTGGCCTCTTGCCAGGCCCCAGGAATGCGCCAACCCTGGGAATTGGCCCCTCGCCAGCCTCCTCAGAGGCTGCTGACTTGGGAAAACTGGGTCTCTGGCTGCTGCCAAGAATGCAGACAATGGTCTTTTGGATAGTTCAGCTTTTGAAAGTTTGTCTTTTGTTTTATTATCACCAAAGGTAACATTTATTGGGCACCTATGTATGCATGCCAGAAGATAAAATGCATGATTGGAAGTCAGTGTAACTTAAACTGGGCAGAAGCACGAGGGCCCTCATATAATATTTCCAGCCTGCTTCTAATTAGGGCCTAATCTTTTGCTTGGGAACATTGCTACTTTAGACACAAGAACAGAGTAGTGCTGAAATTCTATAATTGAAGATAGTTTTTGAGTGCCAAACTGAGCTGCATTGTGTCACCTGTACTTTATCCAGTTGTCATTCAGTTGACAAAAGACTTAGAGAGAATGACAAGTGTGTTGTGAAAGACAAAAACAGGCCAAGGCAAAGCAGTTGGTTCAGGGTGGAGTAGCCTTGACCTGTATAGAATATTGAATTCTAGGATGGAAAGAGAAGTGCCAATTACACAACCTCTTTCAGTGTACAGTCAATTAATATGGAGTGATGATGGCTGTTATTGAACAATCTCATGACCTTAAAACATTGTGTATGGCTTTTTGTTCCCATCTAAATTAGTGGCATTGAAAATAATAACAATGGCAACCATCATTATAGTAGGGTGCTGGACTTAAACATTTAATTGATATTGGCTTGTTTGATTTTTCACAACCACTCTATAAGATCCTCATTACATAGATGAAGAAATTGAAGCTCAAAGCTAAATAACTTGTCCAGGGTCACATGGCTAGTAAACACCAAAGCTTGTCTTACTGCAAAGTTCATACTGCTGATGCCTGCACCATCCACACATCTCTTGATACATTTTGAAATTTAGAGGAGCTTCCTGACTTCCCTTTATTGTGATGAAGGATTAGTCACTGCCAGGATACCATCTTCCATAGGGTTCAGTGCTTATTTTAAAAATGTCTCTTCCTGGCCGGCGCCATGGCTCAATAGGCTAATCCTCCGCCTGCAGCGCCAGCACCCCGGGTTCTAGTCCCGGTCGGGGCACCGGATTCTGTCCCGGTTGCTCCTCTTCCTGTCCAGCTCTCTGCTGTGGCCTGGGAGTGCAGTGGAGGATGGCCCAGGTCCTTGGGCCCTGCACCTGCATGGGAGACCAGGAGAAGTACCTGGCTCCTGACTTCGGATCAGCGCGGTGTGCCCGCCTGTCGCTCCCCCTCTTCGTGGAGGAGCAACACAGGACCCTGCGCTGTTCTTTCATCTGCTCGGCCCTCCCCGGGTTTGCTGCTGGTTCTTCCCGGGTTGGCTACTATCCCTTCCACCTCCGTGGAAGGGCAGTTCCCCCTGGCCGCATTCCCCACTTCCGCAGGGGAGCGGCACACCGCCGGCCGGCTCTTCTCGGGGGCTGCACAGGTGTTCCTTCAGCTAGATGTTCCCCATAGATGTTCCTGGTGCATGCCGTCTCTCTCCTCCTTTATAGTCCTCCTCCGCCAATCCTAACTCGGCTGCCCACACGCCGAGTACGCTGCTCTCCAATCAGGAGCAAGTCCTACAGTTTATCAGTTGAACTGGAGGCAGCTGTGCGGAAGCTGTTTACTTCTCTCCCAGCGCCATATTGTGGGAGAGCAGATACATAGAATAAGTCCTAATTCGAGCAACTTAGTCTAGTCCGGATTGCTCCCCACACCCGCCGGCCATAGTGTGCCGGCTGCAGCGGCTATTGAGGGGTGAACCAACGGAAAAGGAAGACCTTTCTCTCTGTCTCTCTCTCACTGTCCACTCTGCCTGTCAAAAAAAAAAGTCTCTTCCTAAAGCAGGTCCCCCTCTGCTTAGAGCCCTTAATCTCATATAGCAGTGTGATCTCTATTGTGCATGGAAGCCTTCCCCTGTCCTGTGATGAGAGATCTTATGAGGACACTGAGCAGATGGACAAATGGAAAATGACTCTTCCAAATGGCTGGAAGTAGCACAGGCCCTCACCCCATTGCAGCTGAGATCCCCGTTCCTTATTGTGAGAAAGTTCTATTTGTGTGAATCCAGATTTATACAAAAGATATATCAGGGTTGCTTTTTCCACTTTCCAGGAAGATATGCATAAAACAAAGGATTCACCTGAAGATTTATTTCAATAGCTTTAATGCATTTTAAATTGAAGTGAATTTCAAAATTCTAGTTTGCAATAGTAGTTTCCCATAGAGCTAAATCTCTGACATCAGACTTTTTTTTTTCTCTTTGATGGAAAACAGATCGCAGGTGGTGTTTGGGGTTTAAGTGTTTCCCCTGGGAACTCTGAAGGACCTGGAGAGCCCGTCTTTGTGCATGAGGGAGTTTTCATGGAGGGGAAGAAAAGTGGAGTCACAACCAGGGCTTTCAGTTCTTCCCTGCCCTCTGAATAAATTGATGAGAGAATACAAAATGGGGAGGGTAAATTAACTTAGATATAGATTATTGGTTATTGGTGATGTGCTAGCCATCACTATACATATTTTAAAAATTCTTTAACACATATTTATTGTGCTTTGTTCTACACAGAATCCTATGATGAACAACACACATGATAGAACAATTTTTTCATGAATCTTAGATTCAAATAATTCCCCCAAAGGCTGTGAAGTGTGTGTTATTCTTATTTTAGAGATATGGAAACTGAGGCTCAGAAAGGTTAAATAACTTGCACAAAATCACCCATGTTAGTCAGAGCTGGTGCTGAGTTTCAGAACCAGAACACAGTCTGACTGTGAGTCTGTTTCTTGGTTTTTGTACCCTATACAATTTGCAATACTCACTTAAGGATCAAACCTTCCTTCCTTCCTTCCTTCCTTCCTTCCTTCCTTCCTTCCTTCCTTCCTTCCTTCCTTCCTCTCTTTCTTTCTTTCTCTCTCTTTCTCTTCCTTCCTTCATTCCTTCCTTCCTTCCTTCCTTCCTTCCTTCCTTCCTTCCTTCCTTCCTCTTTCTTTCTTTCTTTCTTTCTTTCTTTCTTTCTTTCTTTCTTTCTTTCTTTCTTTCTTTCTTTCTTTCTTTTATTTGACAGAGTTAGACTGAGAGAGATAAAGGTCTTCCTTCCATTGGTTCACCCCCTAAATGGCCGCTACAGCCAGAGCTACACTGATCCAAAGCCAGGAGCCAGGTTCTTCCTCCTGGTCTCCCATGCGGGTGCAGGGGCCCAAGCACTTGGGCCATCCTCCACTGCCTTTCTGGGCCACAGCAGAGAGCTGGACTTGAAGAGGAGCAACCTGGACTAGAACCCGGCGCCCATATGGGATGCCAGTGCCACAGGCGGAGGATTAACCAAGTGAGCCATGGCACCGGCCCCTCCATTCCTTCTATAATTGAATATTGTTTGAAAATATCAGTTGTACCTTTTTTTTTTTTTTTTTGACAGGCAAAGTGGACAGTGAGAGAGAGAGACAGAGAGAAAGGTCTTCCTTTGCCGTTGGTTCACCCTCCAATGACCGCCACGGCTGGCGCGCTGTGGCCGGCGCACCGCGCTGATCCGAAGGCAGGAGCCATGTGCTTCTCCTGGTCTCCTATGGGGTGCAGGGCAGTTGTACCTTTTTAAATTTGAGAGACATACAGACACACAGAGAAAACTCCCATCTGCTGGTTTAATCCCCACTGCTCACCAATGGCCAGGGCCAGGCCAATATGCTAGAAGATAGGAATTTAATTCAAGTCTTTCACATGGGTGGCAGGAACCCAAGTAATTGATCCATCACCTGCTACCTGCCAGAGTCTGCATTAGCCGGAAGCTGGAATCAGGAATCAGAGCTGAGATTCAAACTTGGGCACTCCCATATGGGATGTGGGTATTCTAACTGCTATCTTAGCTGGGTGTGTTTAAGATCAAATGACACAAGAGCAAAAGAGAAAAGTCTCTTGGCAAAGTTCAACATTATTGTCCAAAACTATGAGAACTTCAATAATGTGGGAACTAAAATGGAAAATAGGGATTATGACTTGTTCATAGTTACGCCATCGCTGCCTGGAAGAAGGGAACACTTGAAGGTGTTCTCTGAATGTCTGGATGGAAGAATACGTAAATGATAATGATCTCTATAATAAAGATAAGAACAAAGATTGCTGGTGGGTTTGACTTTGTTTCTTTGAAGTATCTCTGTAGCTGCTGAGTAAAGCTTTGTTCTTGTGAGTACTGTGAATGAGCCACGTGCTCTGTTGATAAAATAACCAAATGCAGCTCATTCCTGAAAGCTGGAAGTGCCTCTGTTTCTGACAGCCATGCAGCAGGCTCTGCCATCTGGACATGGTCTAATATCATTTCAATTGCCCACCGTTACAGACAGCCAGGAAAAGGGGGCTGCCCTCCATTCAATACCACATCTACACTGGTAGCCTCTTAATTCCCCAGGGATACTTGGAAGCTTTTTTTTTTTTTTTTTTGACAGGCAGAGTGGATAGTGAGAGAGAGAGACAGAGAGAAAGGTCTTCCTTTTTGTTGTTGGTTCACCCTCTAATGGCCGCCGCGGCCGGCACATCGCGCTGATCTGAAGCCAGGAGCCAGGTGCTTCTCCTGGTCTCCCATGTGGGTGCAGGGCCCAAGCACTTGGGCCATCCTCCACTGCACTCCTGGGCCACAGCAGAAAGCTGGCCTGGAAGAGGGGCAACTGGGACAGAATCCGGCACCCCGACCAGGACTAGAACCTGGTGTGCTGGCGCCGCTAGGCGGAGGATTAGCCTATTGAGCCGCGGCGCCGGCCACTTGGAAGCTTCTTGTTCATCCATTCATCAAGTTTTCATTGAGTCCTTTGTGTTCCAGGTACTGTGCTCCCATTATGAATCTTTTAACACTGCTGTCCTTAAAAATAGAATATTTTTTCTTGAAATCTCTACAGTGCTTATTTCAGAGCTTTGGTGAGTACTCCCCTGGCAGCTGCACAGATGCACATCCCAGAGCTCAAAGCATGGGGTTTGGAGGTAGAACCAGTTCCAGGCATTGGCCTGGCGTGATTATAAAGAGCATAGTGAGGACATGTGACTAACAAGGGAAGGGGCTAGAATAGCTTACTAAGGTGCATGCAGTGACTCCTTGGCTAAAAGAAGAGAGAAAAGAGAAATGATCAAACGCTACAGCTGTGACACCCCCTCCCCCATGGTGCTTTCCAGGAAATGGACCTAATGTCCTGTTTGCTTTTTGCTGTCTCAGCCAGTACTAATGTGGTGGTGCATAGTCTGAACGGACCTGTGACTCATGGTCTCGTGGTAACTGCATGGATAAGTGTCTTCAATAATCATAGATCATGACCAAAGCTGGATCTCCTTCCCATCTCTAAAACTGGATAAATCTAGTACATTTGGGGATAGGCATATATGAACCACATGACAATGTGTACGAACAGACCAGACTGAATTGTCTGTGGAATTTTCTGATACTGGGAAAATCCAAGGTCAGAGACTAAAGCAGTGGACATTGAAAGTCATCACAAGCAGGTGAGGGAAATGGGCAAAGATCTAGGGAGCCTCAATGCTCTTGTGAAACAAAGACAACCTGTTGAGAAGTTCCTATTAATTCTACTTTCCTCCTGAATGCTGAACTGGGTGTCCTTGTCAAATGGCTTCAATGTTCCCAGGAGGCCTGGAAAATGATAAGTTGCCATGTGCTGCTATTTCTTGAAACTAATTATCTGAGAGAATTCATGGAAATTCAATAGAGTAAGGTTTTGCACTTGACTGAGATTCACCATCATTCTTGACAATGTACAGATTGATCCTTTAGAAAAGTTAATAGCTTAGCCATTGCTAATGTTAACCAGGGAGATCAGGACAGCAAGTCTAACCAAGTCAAGAATTGCACGTCTATATTCTTTGTCTATACACCTAATTCAATGACTAAATAAATGAATAAACCCAATTTTAATTCTGATTATGTAACTAAAGTTTGTGAACTCTATTCATGTTCTTTAGATGCAAAAAAATAAAAGGTTAGCAAAGTCAACTTAAATTTGCTGGAATTTCAGTTAAAAACTTGTCTGTAGAATCCAAGTTTCAGTAGATTGTAGGTAAAAGTTTCAAGTGACTCAGCTGTATACCTCTGTTACTTTACATTGACTGAGGAAGGTTAAGGACTCACTTCTAAAATTATTCACAGGTAGATCCATTGCAATCATTGATTTGGGATTCTGACCAATTCACTTAGATCATGAGCATCTATAGGATAAGAGATTTGTGGCATAGAGCCCGTGTACAGTATGATGCCCAACATACCACAAGGCTCAGGAGATGTTTGTGGAGTAAATTTGTGTGTCTGTGAGCCCTACCCTTCTGGTTTCAGCTCTGTCACTAACTGAACTGACTGATTTGCTCTGGACAAGACTCAGTTCTCCTCTGAACTTCAGATTCACCTTTTTGCTTGTGTGATGGGGAGACGGTGGACCTGTAAGGAGTGGAGGGGAAGGGACCCAGCTGTCTGTTGAACTTCTTGGAGTGCCCAGCACAGTACCAAAGAAGAAATAAAAAGTATTTCCAGCCATGGAAGTGTTCACAGGAAAGCTCCAGAGACGAAGTTAGAACAACTGAGAAAGCAATGAAGTATACCTCTCTTGATTTTCATTTAAATACAGGATCAAGGAGGAAATGTCTAAAGCTGGAAATTCTGGCATTGGTGATAGGGGAGAGAAATACCTTATAGAAGACAACTATGTCACAAATATACTGAAAGCATAAGAAAATTCCTTATAAAGGTGACTCTCAGGGCTGGTGCTATGGCATAGCAGGTTAAGTTACCATTTGCAGTGCCTGCATCCCATATGGACACCAGCTGGAATCCCAGCTGCTCTGCTTCTAATCCAACTCCCTGTTAACGTCCTGGGAAAACAGCAGAGGATGGCGAAGTGTTTGGGCCCCTGCCACCCACATGGGAGAACTGAATGAAGCTCCTGGCTTCTGGTTTTGGCCTGGCCCAGCACTGGCATCGTGGCCAGTGAAGAGTGAACCAGCAGATGGAGATTTCTGTCTCTCTCTTTCTGTAACTCTGACTTTCAAATGAATAAATGAATCTTTTTTTTAAAGGTGACTGATTAAAATTCACTACTAGATAACTTATACTGTTATCTGAAAACAAGTTACTTGCTTGGATTCCTTTCAAATGTGTCAAGACAATTTTTTAAAAAGTTGATGTTTAATCCTAGTTTACTGTTTTGACTCCCCATTAAGCCCAAAACCACTTTATTGACTTTACAATCAATTTGAAGACTCTGTTTCTCATTAGGATGTGACCATTCCAGTTGATCTTGTCATATTTGAGATACACTCATGTCTTGCTTGGTTTGTAGACTTCTCAGCTGTATTGTCCTCTGAAGTCACTGGCCTTCCAAAATTTACCTGCAGATATACACAAGTCCACAAACAAATGTCCTTGGTGACATGAGGATGCGTGAGTTTTAGTTTTCTCAATGTTCCAATTCCGTGAGTTTCCCAGGGTTCAAATAGGAGTAAAACATCACTGATTTGGAATACTTGAAGTAGATTGTGTGACAGAATTTTCCTAAAGGACTAGAACTAACTCTTCAAATTCATGTTATAGTTGAATTAATAGCTAATAGAATCATTCCACTTTTTGCAAAACAAATCAGTTGTGATTTGCAAACAGATAGTGACACATCCAAGTTCATAAAGACAGTGTGTTCTGTTTATAAGATTCTGTGTTTTCTCTGCACAATGACTCAGATTTTGGATTCATTGATAGAATGTGTTCTAGATACATTCCTAATTAATCAAGCCCAAACTTATAAAAGTTTACGATGTTTGCTCTTCTAAATCCTTGTGAGTGATCTGAGAAATGATTAAAGAAATATCCTTGGGTCAGAAAGAATTTGGGATCCATTCATCTCTGAAAATCCAAGAATCTGACAAATAAGAATGCTAGGACTTTGGTGTCACTTTTTCTTTACACTGAGTCATGAGTCAGTTTCTTATGGTATGCCTCTGGTGAGGTGGCAAGATGTGTCCACTTGGCATTGGTTTCATAATGTGACCTTTTGAAAATGTATTGAAGAGATTCCATCTCACTTGTACAGTTGTAGAACCCACAGATGACTGAGATGGAAAGACTTGGGTATTTGCCTCTTCTGTGATTGTGTTTAACTTGCAAATAAGCTTTGCAGATTAAATATTTATCTGACATTCAGATGATAGAAAACTTCTTACTTACAAAAACCTGGCTCCTTATACCAATTTGGTGCTGAGTCTCAAACCAAAAACTTCAGTATCAGCCTTTATGTGATTTTGACTGCATCTGTGAAAGTCACCAAAAAAAAAAAAAAAAAAAAAAGATAAAACCATTGGCCTCTAGCAGTCCCAATCTCAAACTGGAACTTTACCGATAACCTTGCAATCTCACAGAGCCACTGCTCCTGGTGCAAAGTAAACTATCATGGGTTAGGAGGCTGTATGAGCATTCAGTAGTGGAGCCAGCAGTTCCTTGATTCAAGAGGTCACTGACCAGGGCATGACTGCTAGATTTCTGAAAGGACTGTGTTATTCTTGGAGCCATAAAACAATTTTATCTCTGGAAGCCAAGATAATGAACTATCAAAGCCTGTGAGGTAATCATGTCAGGCTTCTGGGTTTGAGATGATCACCTATTGGACAGAGAGGACAAACTCCTTCACCTTCTCTAGACCTGTAGACCCTTGAATGCAGCATCCATGGTGAAGAAGGGCCCCTCCCTCCCTCCCTCCCTCCCTTCCTTCCTTCCTTCCTTCCTCCCTTGCTCCCTTCCATTTTCTCCTTCCCCATCTCTTACCTCTGCCCCACTCTATTCTGTCTTCATACACATTCTGCTTGATTTCAAATAATTTAAATAACCTTAAAAGGGATCCATGATCTTATCTAACCCTTCCTCCCAGCCTTGTTTGGCAATTTTCTCACCCACAGAGCTGTAGCTCTTTCCTTATACTGTCTCTTACTTTATTCTTGCTCTGGAAACTACTGCTTACTCTCCTGAGTTACAGCCACAGCTCTCAAACATTAAGCTCTTACAAAAACTACTTTAAATGTAGGTGTCTATATTGTTTATGAACACTTTTTCCCCCCTCAACAAAATCCTACATTATGAAAACCTAGCATGAAATTTCGAAGACTTGGTCCCTATGAGAAACTGAAAAATCAGAGGAGAGGAGCATTTTAAGCTAAAAGGGAGCCTTAGATATCTGAATAATATTTGACATAAACACAGCTCTGGTTGCGTTTGCTCATTTTCGGTGTTCTGTTTGTGTTACCTGGCTGTGTGTGGGGGTGTGTGTCCTTCTATCTCTCTGAGAACACACGGAGAAAATCCCCTGCGGTTACATCTCAACTGTTTACCAAAGACAAAGGCCTGGATCTCAGCATAGTTAGCTCTGCTTTGAACTTCCTGTTTGTCTTCTTCTCTGCACAGTCATATATAAAATTGGTCACAGTCATATATAAAATTTTGGAATGCTGAAGTTACCCAAGGAACCAGCACACCTTGTGGAAGTCTAAGCAGACTTCCCCGTGTTTGTGCTGGGGAAGAACAGGTGGCAGATTTGCCACTGTGTGGAGCAGCACTTTTCCTACAGAGGGAGTGGGTCTCCCATGTCAAAGTGACCAGTAGTGACCAGTGGAAAGCCATGGAAGAGGTGTCCAGGAAAGTGGAGGGGAAGACTGGGCTGCTCTTAGCACTTTGTCACCTCTCAGTCATCTTCCAAAAGGGATGCTCCATGGAGGGGACTTTGGATGTGAGACCTATTTGTGAGCATCTCATTCACCCCATTCATATCTTGCTCCTGACTAAGACTTGGCATACTGAAGTCTCAGGGAGGAAGCCATAGCAACCAGTTTAATACCAATGTTCAAAAACAGTCTCCTTATAATTAGGGAAGTATTAAGAAAACAGAGCGTCTGCCTGCTTTTGGCCAGAGCTCAAAGATGATAGGCTGTGTTGTAGTAAGGCCTTTTCTTTTCTCTTAAATCAAATTTTGACAGCCTTTTATCCTTGAATGTAGATGAGATGCTTCTGATAGTTGGAAAATAAATGTGTTGCATCAAATTGTCAATGCTAATCTTTTAAAATTAGCAATTGTGTTAGCTCAGTTATATGCTCCCAAACCCCATCAATCTGTATAGAGCTCAGTTTCCATGGGAATGCACATTCATTCAACCCAGAATGTGAATTAATTCAGGAGGTTGTGGTTGTCCTGACAGTCAGTGGTAATTCTTTGGGTAATTAGAAATATCATCTGTGTTGCTCCGTTAGAGAAACATTTCCCTTTCTTTTGTTGTTGTTTGCTTTTTGCATGGCTAATCTTACTGTGCATACTGTAAAGTAGTTCTTTACAACTATAGTTGGGATGTTTTTCTTATAATGAAACTTCTTTGAATCCATCATAAAAGGTGATCAGATTTCCAAAATAGATGCAGATTTCCCTAGAACAATAGTTCTCCAACTTGAGTGTACTTCAGAAGCACATGGAAGGCTCAGTATATTTACTCATGGAACATTATTCAGCCACACAAAATTGAAAATCTGTCATTGTGACAATAATGACGTGAAAGTCATTATTGCTAAGTGAAATAAGCCAGACACAGAAAGGTAAGTACTGCAAGATATCATTCACGTGTAAAAGCTAAAAAGTTGATTTCATAGAAGCAGAGGGTACAGTAGTGATCACTAGAGGTTACAGATTGGGAAAGGTGGTAAAAGAGATAGAGATTAGATAATGGGTACC
This sequence comes from Oryctolagus cuniculus, assembly GCF_964237555.1. NCBI lineage: Eukaryota > Metazoa > Chordata > Mammalia > Lagomorpha > Leporidae > Oryctolagus > Oryctolagus cuniculus. The sequence continues at coordinate 110,095,380 of NC_091434.1, forward strand.
AAAACACAGTTACAGAGGTGGAGTAATTTTTAGTGCTTTCCAGTGTAAGGTGGTGACTATAGTTCAAAACAATTTATTGTATATTCTGTAAAGAACGAGAAGAGAGGAGCTCAAAGGTTCTCAGCACAGATAGATGGTAAATAAATGTTTAAGGTGATAAAATGCTGATTACTCTGATTTCATCGTGACGCATCGTGTACTTGCATTGAATTTTCAGTCTGCTGCTGCTGATGGTTTGCTGAAGCTCTCACCTTAAGAACCACGGTTCTAGTGGATGTCCAGTTTTGGAGCAGTTGCTATGTGCTTAGAGCTGTCATTCGAAATTTTTTCAGGCATACACAAAGGTACTTTTAGAAAGCTCAGGGGAAAATGAAGTTAATAGATACATGTATGTTTGTGCAACAAATTTTAAAATCCACATATATGAAAGGTCTTCTAAAATATCATGGAAATATATATTTGTGAAAAACTATGCATAGATTTCAAATCATTTTTTGCACCAAAGTAAAGTTATTTTGATACCATTTTTCATGAACTGTTGTAGCTATTTTGTATTTTTCTACTCTTAATTATACATGAGTTACCTGCAAAGTCAAGGGGATGGAGAATTAGCCCTATCAATGGTCAAGAAAGGTGAGATCGGCATGAGCTGAAGAATTCAGAGTGGACTTTGGAAAGATGCTGGACCACAGCCGACCATAAAGGATAAAGTAAATATAATTTTCATCATACAAGCGATTTTTAGACAGAATAACAAGTAGCCCAGCCTTTAGTTCAAGAGGTGTTCAATGTGTTGCCTATATGTTGGCTACTTCCTGGGTGAGCAGGTTTCCAAGATTTTCATGCTGTAATCAATCAGAAATCAAGGAGGATTCAACAGGGCTGTTTATTTAGCAAGTAACATCTACTAGTATGTAAATAATGTTTGAAAGTTGAGGGGCCAGCGCTGTGGTGTAGCTGGTAAAGCATTGCCTGCAGTGCCAGCATCCCTTATGGGTGCCAGTTTGAGTCCTGGCTGCTCCACTTCTAATCCAGCTCTCTGCTATGGCCTCAGAAAGCAGTGGAAGATGGGCCAAGTCCTTGGGCCCCTGCACCCATGTGGGAGACCTGGAAGATGCTCCTGGCTCCTGCTTGGGATCGGCCCAATTCCAGCTATTGTGAGCATTTTGGAAGTGAACCAGCAGATGGAAGACCTCTCTCTCTCTCTCTCTCTCTCTCTCTCTCTGCCTCTCTGTAAATCTGCCTTTCAAATAGATAAATAAATAAATGAATCTTTATTAAAAAAAGAAAGTTGATCATTTTTGCTGATGTCATCATCTCCAAAGCATTTTGTCAGATATATTTGACTAAAACATTGATAGAAACAAACAAGCAATATTTTGTAGCCTTGAATACTGTCAAATTTTGTGCATTCTCCTGGCTTGAATGAACTTCTGAATAAACACATGATCTGTCAAGGTGAGTGTGTTACTTAATTTATTTTAGATATTGAAAGATTATGACATTATATGAGGCAGGTATAACATTTTTCCTGAGGGTAACCAGTAAGTAGCTGTTTTGCTATTAGTATAACCTATAGGCATTTTTTTTTTTTTTTGCTGGTAATTCTACCCTCATCAACTATTCATTTTACTCAGGTACATTAGCAACTTTATTCCTATGTGTGACTAAATAAGCCCCTACTTCCCCATCCACAGTGATGTCTCTGCATTGAGTCATTTTATATCATCCAGTCATTCAAAAGTACGGAAATCTTTCCATGCCTAAGTAACTACAATCTTTTAAACTTCTCTGTCCTTGGAATATATGAATCTTGGGTTAGTCTAACACGGTTGTTTTTGGCAGGTGATGGCTGACTATGGGCTCATTCTGAGTGTGTAAATCTATGTACAGTTTATAGTGCAGCTGCACTAAGATTTGGCATGTTCTGGGCTAAAGAATTTGGTTTTTCATATGCCACAGCATACAGTTAGGGTTGCCTTTTAAAATCATGTTCAAGCTGGAAATATTGAAAATGTTTGAAAGAGTACATAACTTGAGGCATGGAAAATGACTGAGAAGTATTTCTGTTGGTTAAGAGAAGACCTCATCAAAGGCTGAGCTTAAGGCCACAGCATAGGAATGTAAAAGAGGGACTTTTAAAGAGTGGAGATATGTTGGCAAAGAAGTGACAGAAAGAGAGAATCCCTAGGTCCCAGGTTTTGGGGTAAGATAGAAATTAGGCCCTGGTAGTATATTTGTTGGTAAATCTTTATTATTTTTGACTGGTTGAAAAGGAACAGTTAAGATGCAATAAAGAATCAGTCTTAAGCTACAGGGACATATGGTAAAGAGAAATAGAAGGAGGTGCTGTTTGGGCTTCAGACTCTGCATTTCACAGGTTGCATCAACTCTGAAGAGCAAGGCCTGCCAAAAAATGAGTCTCATGTAGAACAAGTCAAAGGACCACCAAATTAGTATCATAAACCCAGCCTTTCCTGGTGTTAGAGTAACCTCCTAGGCAAGTAAGAAAGCCCTGACCTCTACTTTTTTCCTTTGATGGCTTCTACAGAATAAGCAGAACAGGTCTTTAGGTAGAGAAGAAAACGGCTGGCTGGGCTTAGAGTTCCCAAGTGTTCTCTTGTGTCATGCCTTTGTGCCTGACCTTGACAACATCATTTATTTAGTCTGTTCACTTCTTATCTATTTGGCAGTGTCTATTCTGATTTATTATTCTTCCCTGTTCTGTAAGTAAATAGAAAATTTACTGCTGGGGCTAGCATTGTGGCACAGTGAGTTAAGATACATCTTGCAATGCTGTCATTCCATAAGAGTACCAGTTCATGTCCTAGCTGCTTCACTTCCAATCCAGCTCCCTGTTAATGTGCCTGGGAAAGCACCAGTATATTCCTCTAAGTGCTTGGGCTCTGTCACCTATGTGGGAGACTAGGATGAAGCTCTTGGCTCTGACTTTGGCCTGGCTCAGCCTCTACCTTTGTGGCCATTTGGGGAGTGAACCAATGAATGGAAGACCTTGCTCTAACTCTTTCAAATTAATAAATCTATTTTTTTTAAAAAGGCAAGTTTGCTATATAAAATAATTAGTGAAATGTTTTTAATCATGTAGAGGATTATGACTAAATGCAAACTGGTTTGTGACTGCAATGTAGAATGAAGTAAGAATCCAGAATGAAACCCCAAGACAGGATTCTCATTCCTTCCTTTCTTTTTGATCCATATTTACTTGGTACCTGATGTATGCTAGACATGATTTTAATATTTGAGACTCATAAGTAAATGAAACAAATAAAATTCCTTGCTGTCATGGTGCCCACAGATTGAGTTTACAAAACATTTTAGTAATATCCACACTGATGTCACACATTTACCAAAGTCATGGTGAGGATTGTGATAGTCTTAATCAAGATGGAAATATTTATTCACTGGCAAGTGGTGGTTGTTACTTATCAGCTACCTTCCCCCAACCCTCCTCCAGGCCCATTCTAGTTTCTTTATTCCCTATGACCCTGCTGTATTGGGATGGGTGCCTTCCTTATGCTTAACTGCTATATATCTGGCTTTCTCTACAGCACAGTTGAAGTGTATCAGTGCAGTCTAAGTTCCATAAAGGCCAGAGTATCATTTAGAATTGCAGAAAGTTGCTGAGCATGTCTTTCAGGGTACAGTGACCTTCTCTAGCTACACTCAACTTTGTTCTGCACTTAGATATTTATAACATCATGTGACTGTTTCAGGTAGAAGATCTTAACATAAAATAAATAGAAAGCAATTTGTCAGATTTTCCAGTATAGATGTTACTAATGACCTTCACCTTGGAAAAAAATATGGTGGTTTATGATAGCCAGGAACTGAGTCATATGCACCTTAAATACCTCCCCAATCCTCCTTGTAACTTCCATTCCCAGCAACAGTGAGATGCCTCTGACCACTTCCTGGTCTTCTAGTCCAGGAAGAAGTAGTCAGAAAGTGATACTGGAGCACTAAGTCTATGAATTCTTTTGTAAAAGAATTGTGGATACATATAACACTGAATTTTGTATTAGATCAGCAAAAGTTAAGTCATACAACTACTAAGGGACATAATCTAGAAAGGTATCCATCCTTGATAATTCCAAATCCAGTGTACTGATAGTGAACATACTGTTATAGGCATTATGGGATATAACTTAAAATCACAGACATAGTCCCCTATGCATCAAAGTCTACAGCACTGATGGTGACAGCTATTACCAAGTATTCTCTGTGTATACTATATGCTCTTTACAACCTCTTTGAGAGGGTTGTCATCCATAGTTTGCCATTGAAGAAGCAACTGGTTTACAACTAGGAGCAGGCATTTGGTGCAGTGGTTAAGTTTCTGCTTGGGAGACCACATCCCATATCCTAGTGCCTGGATTGAGTCTCAGCTACTCTTCTTCTGATGCACTTTCCAGCTAATGTGAACCCTGGGAGACAGCAGTTGATGGCTCAAGTATCTGGGTGCCTGTTGTCCACATGAGAGATCCACACTGAGTTCCTGGCCCCTGCCTTTGGCCTGTTCTCACTCTGGCCATCGTGGGATTTGAGGGATGAACCAGTGGATGGGAGTAGTTTCTCTCTCTGTATGTATTTATGTATGTGTGTGTGTGTGTGTGTGCCTTTCCAATAAAATGAAAATAAATCCATAAATAAATGTTTTAAAGAAACTAGTGTACAACTAGTGAGTGATATGGCTAAAGTTAGAGTACATGTGTTTCCTGACTCCAGACTCCATATTTTTACCAAGGACCTCTTTATAGGCAAGAAACAACCTACACACAAAAAGCACTAGATCTAGCATCTGATGCTGATGGTGCAGGCATAATGGGTAGCAGCACAGTCAGGCTAGGAGTTGATCAGAGAGCAAACCAACATTCTGCCTAGAAAAAATGGGAAAGCTTAGAGAAGAGCTTTGAGGAGGAACTTCTGGGGAAGAGTAACATAGAGAAGAAATGGAAAAACAGCCGTGGCTACAATAGGAAGTGTAAAACTCACAAGAAAGATTTAAGTACTTTTATAATGAAACACATTAAACTTTCATAAGCTTTTATAAACAGACATAAACAAATTATAGACCTCTTTGTGGCAAGTAATATGCTGAACTCCTGACCTCACAGGCTACAGGACGTCACCACTGTCGCTTGCTTTCACCTCAGCACTGTCCATTTGGCTTTAGCTGTGGCCCTGACACTGTGTTCACTCCCTTCTGAGGAAATGCCAGCTGTTTGCTCACATCTTGTCAGACTCTTTCCCTCACCTTACCTGAACTTCTGCTTAGTCGCCACTTCCTGGAGAGCCTTCCCTAGCCCCCTTGTATAAAATAGCTCATGCCATGCACTTAGGAGCTCTAGTTCCTGTGATGGTTCCACTCAGAATGGATTTCATTGCCTGATGTTGCATTAATTACTTTTCCTGTGTGTATCATCTGTTTCCCATGCAGGTGGCAAGTTCAACAGGGCAGCTTTACTGGTATTACTAGTATTTCTCTGGTGCCTAAAGCAGGGCTTGGCATACCATGTATGTCCAATAAATATTGTATGACTGAATGAATGACTATCTATTGAAATTATGGATAAGAAATTAATAATTTTTATTTGAAAGGTAGGGGAGGGGAGAGGGAGGGAGGAAGAGAGGGAGAGGGAGAGGGAGAAAGAGAGGGAGAGGGAGGGAGAGAGATTGAGAGATTTCCCATCTGTTAGTTCACTCCCCAAATGCCTGCAATAGCTGGGGCTGGGCCAAACCAAAGCCAGAAGCTGGAAACTCACTTTGGGTCTCTCATGTGTGTGACAGGGACCCAACTACTTGAGTCACCACAGCTGCCTCCTAAGATGCACATTAGTAGAAAACTGGAATGGAGAGCAGGGCCGGGACGCAAACTCAGGCACTCCAGTGTGGGATGCAAGTATCCCAAGCAGTGTCCTAACCACTGTGTTAAGTGCTTGCTCCAAGAAATTTTAAGTGCATGTGAGATGAGTTCGGGAATTTCTGAACACCAAATTCTTTTCCCATTTCCACTGCTTATTGATTTCTTGAAGTTTCTCCTTGTTCTTTTGGGAAAGTAAGCATGCCTACCTACTTTAGACTTCTGCTTGAGGAAAACTCACAGCTGCTAATCGAAGCCATAAAACTCAGCTTATGAACTCAAGCTTGAGTCCACAAATAAGACTTGCTAAAAATGAACATTCCCTTGGGATCAGGTACCAGAAAAATTCATAGTTCATGATGTCAGTTCTGTTTTCCTGGGGCTAGAACCCTGATCTTGACTCGTTCTTTCCAATGATATTAAAAAGAATACTGGTTTATTTAGAAAGATGATATATAAGTTTCTTCTTATTCCATTGTCCTCCCTTGCTTTTCCTTCTGAGTAAACTCTGGTCTCTGGGCTTGGGACCTTTCTCTGTGACGTTTACAGTACAAAACATGCTCCGTGCAACAGAGGTTGTTCATTAACTTTCTGATGGGATGTTTGACTCTTTGGCTGTTTTTCCTCTTTTCCTGGGCCCCATTATCTGAGATACTCTTGGAATTCATAATACCTGTGGTAATTCTCTAGGATTTTCCTGCACAGCTATTATGAGTATTACCGTGGGCAGTCATAGGTGCTCATTCAGTAGAGATAGGAAACTTGAAACAACATTGGTAAGATTCATATGTGTTGCTTTTCTGAATCAGCATTCGAATCATCTGGGAATAAATATTCTCTCAGGAACAGAGAGAAACTCTGTTGCCGTAACTGCTCTCCCTTCCCATTTCTGGGCTTGCCTGAAGACCTATATCCTGGACAGACTCTTTTCAGGAAGTTTCCATTGTGAACACTTCTAACGGGGACATCAAGAAATTATGCCCAAAAGGATATGATTACCAAAGATTGGTCCTTGACTGTTTGTTTGACTGATGCCTCAATATTGAGATCCTATGGCCCCAGTTTTGCCACAATCCTGAGCCTATTTTCTTCCAATCTCAGCCATATACACCTTTGCTTAGTGCCATGTAAAGCTCTCCCCTCAGTGCCTGTTGAGTATTCTTTGTTTGAAATGAAATCTGAAGGCTGACAGAGTTGACTATCACCATTTCTATCACTTAGGTGGAAACCTGGGGTTGTTGGGTGTTCTGTTTGCCTTGGTAAGTCCTTAAATGTATCTCTGTCATCACATGCTCTTCAGATTGAAGGTTCTGGTATCCAGGACCTTGGACAATTATACAGATTTACTTATTGCCAGAAAACAATAGAAATAAGAAAACCCAAAGCCATAGGTTATTTCATTGCCCTGAGATTTAAGTAATTCAGAAATTATCTTTAAATATAGGCAACTAGTTACCTGGGCAAATAAAACAAAGTTCAGTGAACGATTGTAAAGCTTTCTTGTGGGGCCGGCGCCATGGTGCACTAGGTTAATCCTCTGCCTGCAGCGCCGGCATTCCATATGGGCGCCGGGTTCTAGTCCAGGTTGCCCCTCTTCCAGTCCAGCTCTCTGCTGTGGCCCGGGAAGGCAGTGGAGGATGGCCCAAGTGCTTGGGCCCCTGTACCCGCATGGGAACCCAGGAGGAAGCACCTGGCTCCTGGCTTTGGATCGGTGCAGTGCTGGCCGTAGCAGCCATTTGGGGAGTGAACCAACAGAAGGAAGACCTTTCTCTCTCTCTCTCTCTCTCTCTCTCTCACTCACTGTCTATAACTCTACCTGTCAAAAATAAATAAATAAAAAGACTTTCTTGTGCCACTTTAAAATTCAAATTCCATTTTGCTATAAGAAAACTATGTCAATGACAGTGAGATGTAAAAATTACTAGCAAATATAGTTGTATCACAGCCTTACTTTAATACAGAACTTTGCAGGAATCCTCTGTATGGTGGACTTGTGTATTCTTCAAGTTCTGCTAGGAAAGATCCCCTATGTAACTCATTTTGAGATTTTCTCTCCCTGAATATCAAATATTTGCTCTGAGTCTCATCTCTTTTAGGATTTGTCATTTTGGGGGCCTTTTCAGATGATTGAGCCCTAGTACTGATCAGAGAAGGTTGACAGATAGCTTAGGATCCTGGCTGCTGCTAAGTACATATGCCTATAGTTTCTATTAACTGTTGACAAATTTCTCAGTGCAGTTCAACCATAGCAGAACCAAAGGAAATACCTATATATTTGTAAGGTTGCCAGAAGGAAGATGTGCTATGTCCTCTTATTTGATGAGAGGGGTAGAGGTATAGGGGAAATATTCTGCATGCCTGGACTGGATGGAACTATTTTGCATTTGTTGCCTTAAACTATAAAATTGGAGTCCCAGTTTTAAAATATTTAGATCAACCCACTCAGTGATTCTCATTAGAGGCTTAAGGTTGATGTTTGCGTGTTTGCTAGAGCTCAGTCAGTATCTAATCAACAGCTACTTGACCAGCCCGTGCCAGAAGACTTTTGTTTTTATTTTTTCCCTTCAAAGATGATTCAGAAGGTCAAGGAATCTGGGAAAAACAAATAAAAATCATTCCTCCAATCTACATAACACACACAATGAAAATAATATTAACAAATAATTGTAGATACTATGTATTAAATGCCTATTCTTCTTCATGTACTTGGAAGATTACATTTAAAATTCATAACTACATTTCTCTCTCCATTTAAGGCAGTTAAAAAAGAATTAAGACCACAGAGAGATTAATTTATCAAAGGTCACAGATATAGGATTCAAAAAGTTGAGAATGAAGCACTATCTATACCTAGTAACAGAGCTTCTTACCTACCTGGTCAGAGGCCATGAATTCTGTCATCTTGAATTTGTGAGGCTTGGGAAAGAACAAACAGGAGGAGCATCATGATAGACTGGAGAGAATGTTGTGCTTGGGAGTCTCTATCAACTGGACCATTTGACTTCCTGGGAGCTGCTGCTATATGCAAGGGGGAGGTAGGACAACTTTCTCTCCATCCTCAGAAGTAGCCCTCGTTGATGGGGGAAGGAGGTGGCCATGAAGGTGGTTATGCTTCCCTTTGCTTTATCTTCAGACAGTTAATGCCCTTCTTTAGGGGACTAGTTCTTAACTGCCTGAAGGGTAAACCCTCTCCACTCCTCTTTGCAAATGGCCCAAATTCTCTGTTTTCATGCAACATAGTATTTTGAGAATGAGAATCTAATTCTATTTTATTTTAAAGATTTATTTATTTATTTGAAAGGTAAAGTTACAAAGAGAGAAGGAGAGACACACAGGGAGATCTCCATCTGCTGCTTCACTCCCCAAATGGCTGCAACAGCTGAGGCTGGGCCAGGCCAAAACTAGGAGCCAGGAGCTTCTTCTGGGTCTCCCACATGAGTGGCAGAGGGCCTGAGGACTTGGGCCATCTTCTGTTACTTTCCTGGGCGCATTAGCAGGGAGCTGGATTGGAAGTTGAGTAGGCAGGACTCCCAACTGATGCCCACATGGGATGTCCATACTGCAAGAGGTGGCCTAACCTGTGCCATAGCACCAGCCCAAGTATGTAATTTTAAAGGCTGGCTAGCTCTATTTCCTCAATTCCCTGCCTGTTTTATGCTATAGACTTGGAGATACTAAGCGGAACATTCAAGAAAAGATGACTAACTAGCATCATAGTCAACAGAAACCTTGATTTTTAGGATTCCCATTGCAGTACCCTTTTCACACCACCTGACCTCATCTCAGAGGCAAGCTTTTCAAACCCTGCCCTTTCTTTCTGCCTTCCTGCTTATGTTAAATATCACATTGTTTAAATGTATCTCCTCCCTGCTCTGTCCTCCTCCTAAGCTTTCCTCATTTTTCCCTTCATTGTGTCTCTGACTCTTCCTGTGCTATTTCTGAAGGCACACGAATGTTGAATAATGTCCATTCCTACAGCCAGTGCTAGTTTGTATTTTCTTTGTGGTCAGGAGGGAGGTATGAAAGAAATGTGGGCTATGAACAGCTGTTACTGAGCTTGCTAAACAGGAAAGTGCCCCAGGCTATTTTTAAGCCATGCTTTCAAAGATCAAGACTGGGCACTGCCTTTTAGCCCTGCTGCATGCTGGGCTGGCTGTGTTTTCCAGGGTGCAATTCACAAAAATTGTAGTCATTGTTTCTTCAAGGGCTTGCCTCCCCCAGGGACAGTCCCATCCAATGACAGCCCTTATGAAAAAGTGTGGGAAGACTGAATTACAGGAAACAAAATGGGACTAGTGAATGAACTAGTGTCCATCAATGATTCCAGTGAATATATTGCTAATTGTTTTTATAAGAACAAGAACAATAAGGAGCTATTAAAATGCTTGACCCTACTGAGTTACATCAAAATCTTGGTCTTTTGCATAGTGATGAGAGGAAAGTGTATTTTTAAAAAATTCACTATTCAACCTGTTACAGAATCAAAATTTCTGGTATTCTAAAGTTCAGGACAGCTGATGGAACCTGATTTCTCTAACAAATCTTTAATTTCTCATTCTGCTTCAGACTCTTTGCTTGAAGGGTTTCATATTTTAAATTGTGGTGTTTACCTCTTCTAAGCAAATAAGGGATTGCCAAGAATGTTCCTTGGGTGATAGAGCAAGTTGTAATCATTATTAAATGACCAGCTTTCTAGGATGGAATTTAAGATTTTATCCCAAAGGAATATTGAAAGTGCAGCTGGGGCAGCACTGTGATACCATGGGTTACGCTGTCATTTGAGATTCCTGCTTCCCATATTGGAGTGCTGATTTGAGACCTGGCTACTCTACTTCTGGTCCAGCTTTCTGTTAACTTACCTGAGAAGAAACGGATTCTGGTTCAAGTACTTGAATTACCATCACTGGATGAAGTTACTGGCTACTGGCTTTAGCCTAGCCCAGCCTAATCTGTTGCTACTGTTTGGGGAGTGAATGAGCAGATAAAAAATCTGTTTGCTCTGTCACTCTGCCATAAAAATGAATGTATAAGTAAATTAAATGAAAAAAATAAGGAATGTTTCTGCTGATAATAATAATCTTGATGATGAACAATGCAAGTGATTTTAAAAAGAATGAAATCCTGTTTTTTGCAATGAAATGGATGTCAGTGGGAATCATTATACTTGGTGAAATAAGTCAGACCTAAAAAGACAAATATCACATGTTTTCTCTGATTTGTGGTAGCTAATATATAGAGTTAAAAATGTATTGTGTTTGAGTGCAATTGGACATCTTGGAATTTGATTATTGTTTATGGCCCTTGTACATTCTCCTGCAGAACAATGGCCTTTCTACTCTTTACTTGTTGAACTCTTTATTTAGTGTAGGATTAAGCCTGAGATTATAAAGAAAATACATAATATGTTATTGCAAAAATTTTCAGAAAATAGAGGAATGAGGAGAGAAGGAGGAAGGGAAGGAAGGATCATTATTTTTTTAGAATTATGTCTATGAACTGCAAGAAATCTTTAATCTTTATAGTAATAAGAAAATAAAAACAAATAAGCAAAAAAGACATGTGACATCTGTCTAATTCCACAGTTAGTATAGTTTCTGGCAGATCAGTTTTCTGAGAAAGAATACAATGTATATTTACAGGATGATTAGACTTGCTGTGGTCTGTTGTTTCTGTGAAATCTATTCTCTGTATTCTCTTCCATATAATGTATTCTTTATGGACTTTTTCACTACCAGTGATTACAAAAGCATCCCTTTGGTATAGGCACATTTGAGATGTGTGTGCGTATGCACATGTGAACATATGAGCCCACACTTACGTACATATTTGCCCATTAGCCACATGATGGGTAAGTGATTCACTCAACCTCATTATCCCGTAGTTTTCTTCTTTTAGTCACTGAAAACCATACATAATCCTATGTCCTTTACAGAGTTGTTGGGTATATCATATGTCACAAATGACCCAAAGGAAGCGGGATACACAGCAGACTCATAGAATGGCAGATGTCCTAAATAGCACTCTGGCCTCAGAATCAGCCCTTAAGACATTCGGATATGGCTGAAGAGCCCATGAGAGTATTTTAGGCATGGAAAGCCAAGGCACTCTGGGGAAAAAAAAAAGAAGACCTAAATGAAAGATCTCTGCGAGTGAGATCCCAGTGGAAAGAACGGGGCCATCAAGAAGGAGGTACCTTTCTCTGAAGGGAGGAGAGAACTTCCACTTTGACTATGACCCTATTGGAATAAGATCAAAGTCAGCAAACTCAAAAGGCTTCCACAGCCTTGGCAACTCATGACTAGAGCCTAGGGAGATTACTGACGTCATAAACAAGAGTGTCAAATTGTTAAGTCAACAACAGGAGTCACTGTGTACTTACTTCTCATGTGGGATCTGGCCTTAATGTGTTGTCCAATGTGAAGTAATGCTATAACTAGTACTGAAACAGTATTTTACACTTTGTGTTTCTGTGTGGGTGCAAACTGATGAAATCCTTACTTAATATATACTAAATCAATCTTCTGTTTATAAAGATAGTTGAAAATGAATCTTGATGTGAATGGAATGGGAGAGGGAGCGGGAGATGGGAGGGGTGCGAGTGGGAGGGAAATTATGGGGGTGGGAGAAGCCATTGTAATCCATAAACTGTACTTTGGAAATTTATATTTGCTAAATAAAAAAAAATGACCCAAAGGCATTTTTGAATGTTGTTGCTGCCCCAGTATAAAATCATAGCTTGTTAATGGAGTTTATTAATATTGGGCTGACAGTCCCCCTCCAGTATTGAGTAAAGATGATAACACAGAAGATGTTTTTCATTACTAGTAATAAATTTGACAGAGTTATCTATATTCAGTTGGGTTCCTTTGCAACCAATACATACTTGGGAGAAGGGCCAAGTTAATAGTTCATTTTTGTGGCCATGAAACACATTTTCTATTTGAAGCTAATGTGTCTGCCTATGACTTAAATTTATGACTTTGACCTTCTCACTAGTTTCTAATTAGGTAATGATGCTGACGCTGGGGCCCCAACTCTAAACTGAGTTTGAAGAACCTACTGGTTTTCTTAGAATATGTTTATAAAGATCTACAAGCAAATTTGCATACTTTCTCATAATTATGGTATTCTAGAAGCTGCCAAAATCTAGTAAGATTGATCAGCTTCATGCCAATGGATAAATCAGTCCATTTGGAGGTTTGTTGGAATGCACAGACCATCTGCTTTTCCACATTTCAGTGATTTAGGGGATCAGGTATGCTATCTTCGGGAAGAAAGATTCTCGCCTAAATGGTATCTTTAGACTACCTCAACATCATTCTTTTCCTTAACAGAAATGGTATCAGTGCTATTACATATGAATGCTTGTTTTTGTTATTTATCCATTTTCCTAATTATGTTTAGTTCTTTGGTGTGCAGGGAATGTGTTTGTCTTTTTTCTGCTTTTCCCCAGCATGCCGCTTATTAAATGGTGTGTTGAAGTGCCTCATTGCAGTAGGAGATGAATGATGGAATCACAGTTTGAGATAAGCCAGAAAGGATTTGATTTCTTCAGTTTGCAGATGAGAAAACTAAGGCATTAGAATATGAATGATTGGCCTAGTTTTACATATTCTGTTAGCTGCTCTGTTGGGCTACGATTGAGATTTTTTTATTCAGTCTAGGGTTCCTGTTATGATCCTATTAGAGTTCATCCATCCTTTTGTGTTGTTCTAAGTGCAGCTTCTCAGTTCTAGGGAATAAGTTAGAGAAGGATGAAGAAAGCATCCTTGCCTTATGTTGGAAATCAGGACTTGCTGGCTTGGAGTAGCACCAGGTAGCCCTAAGGAAGATTTACTCACCATTGTGATATTAAAGCACCAGCAGTGCACTCTTCCTTCTTTGAAATTCCTAGAAGAAAATCACAACCACATGAAGACAGGGACTAGACCAGATGGTTCTGCTGGCCCTTTCCAGATTTCTGACTCAATCCTGATGACTCAGCCATGATGGAAATAACCTCTTTTCTTCCTCCCACGCCTGTTCTCACAGTTTTAGAGATTCGGTCCTGACAGAAGAGCACGAGAATCACAACAACAAAGGATCTGGACCCTTGCATGCAAATCTGTCATTTGAGGTTCTCTCTAACGTTTTCAAAGCCTTTTTTTTTTTTTTTTTTTTTTAATATTTTAGTGGCTGGTGCTGAGGCACAGCCGGTTAATGCCCTGGCCCGAAGCTCCGGCATCCTGTAGGAGTGCCAGTTCTAGTCCTGGCTGCTCCTCTTCCCATCCAGCTCTCTGCTATGGTCTGGGAAAGCAGTGGAAGATGGCCCAAGTCCTTGGGCCCCTGCATCCACATGGGAAACCCGGAAGAAACTCCTGGCTTCGGATCGATTGCGGCCATCTATCTGGGGGAGTGAACAGTGGATGGAAGACTTCTTTCTCTGTCTCTACCTCTCTCTGTGTAACTCTGTCTTTCAAATAAATAAAATAAATCTATAAAAAAGATTTTATTTATTTATTTGAGAGGTGGAGTTACAGACAGTGAGAGAGAGAGACAGACAGAAAGGTCTTCATTCTGCTGGTTCCTCCCGAAATGGCCACAATGGCTGGAGTTCTGCCGATCCGAAGCTAGGAGCCAGGAGCTTCTTTCAGGTCTCCCACATAGGTGTAGGGGCCCAAGCACTTGGGCCATCCTGCACTGCCTTCCTGGGCCACAGCAGAGAGCTGGATTGGAAAAAGAGCAGCCAGGACTAGAACCGGCATCCATATGGGATGCTGGTGCCACATGCAGAGGATTAATCTACTATGCCACAGCTCTGGCTCCAAAGCCTTTTTTATAAATGGAGGATTTGAACAAAAATGATCAAGTGATTTCCCATACAGTTTTTCCCCCCTGAGGCTTAAATCAAAAGGATATTAATAGAATAAAATTATAATCACAGGCATTGAAATATTAGCTGATAAGGTGGTATTTAATGTTCAGACCCCAGACTGTAGCCATGGTTTTCCAATGTGGCTGAATGCCAAATATCAGAATGATCAGGAAACTTGGTCCTGCTTGCCAAGTACGCTGCTTCAGTAAGGTTTATGGTGGGACTCTTGGGCCTTCTTTTTAGTGAAAGCTCCCTGGATTATTCTAATGAACAGCTGCATTTGGAAGCTACAGTTCTAGAACTTTGTCAATGCTCTGCAAAAAAATAAATAAATAAAAATGGACTTCTTAAAATAGAATCCAGAACCCATTGTTCAAAAGTAAACTTGTTCTGGATTCTATTTTAAGAAGCCTACTTTTTATTTATTTATTTATTTTTTTTTTGCAGAACATTGGCAAAGTTCTCAAAAACTTGTTAATCTTCAATAAAATTCTGCATTGTTCCTAGCATGTTTTTTTTCTTTTGTAAACTGAACAGAGTGAAAAACGCACACATACACATGATGAAAGTGGGGGAATGTTGGACTCATTTGCAAATTACTTACTCAGTGTATTTTTATGATCTTCTTGGCATTCGGTCAGTGAGACTTAGACTGCTTCTGTATGGAGAGTGTGTTGGGAGCCAAGCAGTCTCAACTTTGTTTCAACAATTCTTTTGAGTAGTTTATGTAAAATATTAACTTAGGAGATAGACTCGCACATCTGGTGAAGTCATGACAGTAAAAGATAGAACAGATTAAGAATTAACAAGGACCAGATGCACTCTAATAATGCAGATTTCCTATTTGCAATTTGGATGCAGATTTTGAGAAAAATGGCCACTTTTCAGTGCTATATTTGGAGTTATTTAGGAGATAGGAGGAAAGAAAGGAAGAAGGAAGGAATAAAAAAAATTGAGCACTGGGCTTAATAAACTAAATTGGTGGTAGAAAGATAATAGATATTATTGGACTTAAAATAATGTAGATGATAAATAGATAATATAATTGGGTTTTATAATATTGTTTAGATGATAGGCAGATGGATAGTAGTTATAATTGCATTTAAGAAGACAGTAATCAATTTATTTGACGTGACAGTGGGAAACAATGATTTGGTAGAAAAACAATATCTTGGAAAACTAAGCTTTTGAATTTGAATGTTCCATCTATTCTGAAGCTCCTCACCTAGAGAAGTAGAAAACAATGGATGTTTTCCTCCCAGGATTACTGTATCACAGGAGTGCTCCTTTAATGACAAACAAGAAAACACAATGATTTCAGAGAAGTGGTGGGTAAGAATAATAGAGAAGGTATGAAGGCATATGGAGGCTTAGTCTTATATGCAGAGACAGTGAGGAAATGCTGGATTTCAGCATTCATCATGCCAGGTGTGGGCATTGGCAGAAACACCATGAATTACTGCCAGATGACTGTACAACCCATCCATAATGTTTGTTTTTCAAGAGCCATTTAATAATGCTGTCAGATGTTTCAGAATTTCTTGCCATCCCCTGCAATGGCCACACTGATCTTTAGCAAGATTTATATATCTGTATGTGTACAGAACTTTCCTTCTATTATCCAGTGGTGTAATAAAAGTCCACTGAAAATAAAGTCATGGATGAGTTAGGGGTTTTGGTGGCAAGGAATAGAAATGGGCACCAACTGATATGAGTGAAGCATGGAAGTTTTTAAAAGAGTGGAGAATAGATCAGTAGCAGAGTAAAAGCTGGTCTTGCTTTGGGAAGGATGGATGGCAGGACATTTGGAAATCTTGGTGTGAAGGACTGGTTTAACTTGTGGTTCTCTGCTTAGAATAGGGGCTTAGAATAGGCAGTTCATTTGGGAAGTGATTCCAGGGAGCAGGGGTAGAGAGTAAGTGAGAGTGAATTAGAGAAGGAAGAAGAGACTATGCGAAGATGTGCTATTCAGTCAGCCACTGATGACTGGTGGCCAGCCTCTTGCCTTCTGAAGAGAAGAATTGTCAGTCCAAGGAACTTAAGGGACCCCCTCAGTTCTGTGTTGCCTTGACAGGTTAACTTTTTCTCAGTTCCAGCTTCTGCATTTGTGGGTGCACTCTTATATGGGTAGCTCTATCTATAGTTTCAGATAATAACAACAACAACAACAACAACAACAACAGACTAGACAGTTCCCCAAAGGAAAGACATGAGGGCTGATATTACCAAAAGATGGGAAAATACTGAATGAAGCCAAAGCAACAGATTATTCTTTACTGAGGCTGGATGATACTTGTTAGAAGAAATGAAAAATAACCAATTTATTGGGACCTGGTGGGATACTCATATTCACCCTGGCTCTCATTCTTGCTATACTCTCTATTTGTCCTCCACGTATCTAAGTCTTAACAAATCCAAGGCCTTTATCCTCCACAATGTTTTACAAAGTGAAATACTTCTTACCAATTTATTCCTTTCTCTAAAGTCTTTTCAAGGTGTCACAACCACACAACTTAACTTATTCCTTGCGTCTTTGATTTTTTACACTTTTATTCCTTTCCATGGTGGATATCCATAAGGTTTGACAATAACCAGAACTCAATTAAAATTATTGTTACACATCTTACCAGTGATGCCATGTGCTTTTGGGCAAGTAACTTCTTGTGCTTCTTTACTTTGTCAGTAAAAAGATAATAGCAGTCACCTTATAAATTCATAAGGAATATATTAAAGCCATCCTATTAGTATGGAAAGTAACTGATAAATGTTAGGTGTACAACAAATAGCAGTTCCTCTCCTTTGATAACAAGGACCATGGCTTATACTTCTTTTGAATATTCCCAAATAATTTGTTCCAGAATTAGTTTTCATTAGAGCTCAAGCATAGATTTAATTGTTGATACAAACTCAGTTGCTCAAAACATTGAGCCAAAAGTTGCAAACTCTCGTGACACATGAGGTAAGTCATGAGCAGGGCACCAAAAGCAGAGTGATCCTCTGAAGTGGACAGCAAGCTGGAACTAAATCAGCCAAGATTTTATCAAAGGAAGATGATCACTCTCCAATCGCATGCTACAGGCAATGCTTGGAGTTTGCTGACCTTGGGATCCTTTTATCCAGCAGTCTTGGTGAAAGTGATAAGCTGCGGACTAGAATAGTTCAACGCAACCTTAAATTCCTCAATAAGGGTGCATCGTGATTAAAAACACTTTGGGAGAAGTATTAAGGCTGGTCAAAAAAACCAGGAAGTGTGAGAAGGAAAGGTGGTTCAGAGCCTGGGTGGTTTCCAATAGGCATAAATTGTACATTTGTTTTAAGAACCAAATTACTGGCCAACAATTTAAATCTAAATATTTCACTCATAAAAATATGGACTGCAGTTTCTCATTGTTCTTTCAGGTAGTAATTAGCTGAATCTAGTCCCATCTCCCTACTTTAGACAAGACATGGACTCTCCATTTTGCCACAGTCCCTAGCACCCCTTAAGGAAATCTTGTGCCAGATCTTGGTATCTTTATGATGACTGCTTGACATTGCATAGAACACTCCAGCTTCTTTATGAGTGTAGAGAAGAAAGGAAATTTGAAATCTGAAATCCCAACTGAGTTAGCAGTGGTAAAACCATTGTCCTGTTTCCTATCTTAAGCCTTTGTTGGTTTGTCTGTCAGAAGAATTAATTCAGCATAATTGTTATATTATCTGCATGATCTTTGACAGTTTACAAAGTGCCCTGGAGGACTATTAATTTATTTGATCTTCACCCTCAACTTTGCCTTTTGAAGTGGCAGAGCAAGTAGTGTGATTATCCATATGTAATGATAAGAAGCTAAGCCTTCCAGAGATGAATAAAGAGGTTCCAATTCCCGATGACAGCAAATGGTAGAGTTATTGACTCCAGAACTAGGGTTTTGCTTGTGTCTATTGGGAAACATTTTAAAGAAAGCAAAGGTCATTGCCTTTTTTTTTTTTTTTTTTTTTTTTTTTTTTTTTTTGACAGGCAGAGTGGACAGTGAGAGAGAGAGAGACAGAGAGAAAGGTCTTCCTTTTGCCGTTGGTTCACCCTCCAATGGCCGCCACGGCCGGCGCGCTGCAGCGGCGCACCGCGCTGATCCGAGCGCTGATCCGATGGCAGGAGCCAGGTGCTTCTCCTGGTCTCCCATGGGGTGCAGGGCCCAAGGACTTGGGCCATCCTCCACTGCACTCCTTGGCCACAGCAGAGAGCTGGCCTGGGAGAGGGGCAACCAGGACAGAATCTGGCGCCCCAACCGGGACTAGAACCCGGTGTGCCGGCGCCGCAAGGCGGAGGATTAGCCTAGTGAGCCGCGGCGCCGGCCGCCTTTAAAGAGTTTGTTATCACAAGGGCTGCTAGGAAAAATGCAAGGAAATGTGAGGAGTATATTTCAGGAATATATGTTATATTGCAAAATTAACTACTGGTACAAGTAAAATGCAGGGAGTTTATAGCATGATTTTAACTGGATGAGTTCATGATGATAGACAGAAATCGTCATTTTCAAAGTCTGAAACTGTGAAGATATAGTTCTTTATGCAAAGGTCAGTATTTTCCTTCTGTGATTAAAGGATCCACATGCAACTGAATGACAGGAGAGTGTGAAAAATACAGTTAAATAAATGTCATGAAAATGTAATATAAAACTCAGTAATAATTAAGTGGAAGACAGGTAAGTCATGAGCAGGGCACCAAAAGCAGAGTGATCCTCTGAAGTGGACAGCAAGCTGGAACTAAATCAGCCAAGATTTTATCAAAGGAAGATGATCACTCTCCAATCGCATGCTACAGGCAATGCTTGGAGTTTGCTGGATCCTTTTATCCAGCAGTCTTGGTGAAAGTGATAAGCTGCGGACTAGAATAGTTCAACACAACCTTAAATTCCTCAATAAGGGTGCATCGTGATTAAAAACACTTTGGGAGAAGTATTAAGGCTGGTCAAAAAAAACCAGGAAGTGTGAGAAGGAAAGGTGGTTCAGAGGCTGGGTGGTTTCCAATAGGCATAAATTCCAATCTCACATCTAATTCACAATCAGACATTGTTCTGAAAGAGAAAGGGTAATTAGAACAGCATCATCTGCAACTATCTTATTGATTTCGGCTCTTTATATTAAAGAATCCAGGAAGTCACATGTATTTTCCTAAAGAAAATATTCACCCATGATATAAAAATCAATGTTGTATAAAAACATGAAGGATATTCAATACGCACGGGGAAAGGTGAACCCAGTATAGATGGTCTTGTTTAAACATTTTAAAGCATAATTTTACCTGGTTTTTTCTAATTAATATTATTAGCTCTAGGGAGAAATGTATGAATAGTAAATGAAAAGTGTGGAACTAAGTCCTTTTACTAGAAAGTGAAGGCAAAGAAGGCTGCATCTAGGGTGTCACATGCTGCTTGATGGCTCACCTACCATTGATAAGGACCCTGGGCCTGAAGAATGCTGTCAACAGCTTCAGTTCCAACAGTGTGTTCCTCTCCAATGTGACAGCAGCCCAATGAGAAGTGACGAAAAACCTCACAGGTTGTGAAGTTGCATGATATAATTGAAGAAAATCACAATTATCCTAAAGCGGTTGTTTTTCTTTTCCCCCAAGCTTTAATGCTTAGTAAAAGGTGAAAGGGTGTCTGACTTTGCTTTTCACTCTACAACGAGTTTTATTTAGACAAAAAGTACAAATCAAAGGGCACCATCGACAATAACTTTTTCTTCCTAGGGAAGATACTTTAGGACTCAATAAATCTTTGGCTAAATCAATTTGTGTACTTTTAGCTTTATGTTTTACTGCTTTCAAATCACATTTAAGAATCTGAAACTGCCCAGCTTCAGGTATAAATGCAAGATGTAGATGGAGGATAAAGAATTTTCAGGCTTTATTTTGTCTCTGAAGTCACAATACAGAATTGATTTCTTTCTTTTTCTTTTTTTTTTTTTTTTTTTTTTTTTTTTTTGACAGGCAGAGTGGACAGTGAGAGAGAGAGAGACAGAGAGAAAGGTCTTCCTTTGCCGTTGGTTCACCCTCCAATGTCCACCATGGCCAGCGCGCTGTGGCCAGCGCACTGCGCTGATCCGATGGCAGGAGCCAGGTACTTATCCTGGTCTCCCATGGGGTGCAGGGCCCAAGCACTTGGGCCATCCTCCACTGCACTCCCTGGCCACAGCAGAGAGCTGGCCTGGAAGAGGGGCAACCGGGACAGAATCCGGCGCCCTGACCGGGACTAGAACCTGGTGTGCTGGCGCCGCAAGGTGGAGGATTAGCCTAGTGAGCCGCAGCGCCGGCCCAGAATTGATTTTTATTGTTTTTTGTTGTTGTTGTTGTTACTGTAGGGATTTTTTGTATTAAATAGGTTCAAGGCAGTTGACTATTGGGTTGATGCATAAATCTTCCCATTTCTTTTTTTTTTTTTAAGATTTATTTGTTTATTTGAAAGTTAGAGTTACACAGAGAGAGGAGAGAGAGAGAGAGAGAGAGAGAGAGAGAGAGAGGTCTTCTATCTGCTGGTTCACTCCCCAATTGGCCGCAATGGCCGGAGCTGCACCAATCCAAAGCCAGGAGCCAGGAGCTTCTTCCAGGTCTCCCATGTGGGTGCAGGGGCCCAAGGATTTGGGCCATCTTCCACTACTATCCCAGGCCATAGTAGAAAGCTGGATGGGAAGTGGAGCAGCCGGAACTAGAACAAGGCTCATATGGGATGCCTGCACTTTAGGCCAGGGTGTTAACGTGCTGAGCCACAGCGCCGACCCCAAATCTTCCCATTTCTAAATGCTGTGATTAATTGCATGCATGTGAAATATTATCAGGAGTACAATAAGGGAATATTGATACCTTCAGTCACTGTTGTGAATCATTCCCATCATTTCTCGCTTGAAAGCCAAACCAAAATAGTACTGCTTGATTCAAATACTTCCAGTGTATATATTAGCATGCCTGGACCAATACTTTTATGTACATTTATGGAAAGCATGGCTGAAATCTGACTGTTTCATTGTGGGAAAACTAGCATGTCACTGAGCAACTCCATACAAAGGAAATTTATGATTTGTGGAATGACATGTTGCATGCTATGTCCCAAAAGGAGAGATTACCTTCATTTGTTGATTTAATCTTCCTCCGTTGTTACCAGATAGGTGTTGGGTATGTATACTAGGTTAGGAAATAAACTTAAAAGTGTGAGCTCTAGTTTCTGCTTTTTAGCTTTTAACTAGGTGTTGGAGGTAGCACTTAGGTAAATAGTTTAATTAAAGTAAATACATTCACAGAAAAATTTTTGAAGGATGTATTTATTTATATGAAAGGTAGAATGACAGAGACAAAGGGAGAAGCAGACAGATAGGCAGACAGACACACAGCTTGCACTTCCATCTTCTGAATCACTCTCCAAATGCCTGCAACAGCCAAGTCTGGGCCAAGCTGAAGTCAGGAACCAGGAAACTCCCTTCTGGTCTCTCACATGGGAGGCAGGGGACCAAGTACTTGGGCTGTCTTCTGCTGCCTTCACAGGCACATTAGCAGGAAACTGGATTGGAAGCAGAGTAGCAGGGACTCAAAGTAGCACTCTGATATAAGATGCCAGAGTCATAAACAGTGGCTTAACCTGCTATATCTCAAAACTGGCCCCTTGTATAAATTTTAACCAAGTACCCAGGGGCAGAAATGACAGTACAACAGACCTTGTACATGTATTTCTGTGCACACACACATACACACACAATGGGAGTCCAGGGAAACATCAGAAAGCTGCATGGAACAATGTACCTTGGACTTGGTCTAGAAAAACATGTAGAAGTGTATTATAAACTTGTGAGTTTGGGGGCTGAATTCAGCCTCCAGATTTGTATAATTCAGCCAGCATTTGGCTTAAAGTTTTTAATCCTTTGCCAATATCTAAGAATCTGGAGACTTCGTGTATAAATCTAGAATTCTGGCATCTTTTGAAGAAAAAAACAAGACCTGGTGATAGCACGAAGTGAGAGGAGTGAAGCAGAGGTTGGTCCTTTATTTTAAAATTTATTCATTATTTTAAAAAAGTAATATATGCTCATGCACATGAATTTAGATAGACAGACAGATAGATAGATAGATACAGATAATTACTTAAAAAGCAGAGAGAAAGAGAGAGAAAGCAAGAGACAGCAAAAGAAATCTCCTATTCATTACTTCTTTTTCCAGATGCCTACAATAGCCAGGGCTAGGCCAGGCTGAAGACAGAATCCTGGAACTCCAGCAGGGTCTCCAATATGGTTGAGCCTGTACCTGCTGCCTCCTGGGGTGCTCATTCTTAATCAGGAGTGGAGCTCAGACTGAAATCCAGGCAAATGTCTCAAGTGCTGCCTAATTACTACACCAAATTCCATTTTATCATCAGCTTTTTGAAGTATCCTGTCGTATTTATGTTATATAGTGATTAAAACACACACACACAGTGTGAATAGTTAAATCACCTACTTAATATACATATTAATTCATGACTTTTTGTGTGATGAAACCTCATAAAATATGTTCTCTCACAATTTTCACATGTGCTGTACATTGCTGTTAACTATATTCACCATGTTATACAATAGATCTCTTCTTCCTGTATGAAATTTTGTGTCCTTTGACCAGTCTTTTCCCAATCCCACATCTCACCCTCCTCAGCCTCTGATAAACACCATTCTGCTGTCTGCTTCTGTGAATTCAACTGTTGTAGACTCTGTAAATGAGATCATACAGTATTTACCTTTCTGTGCCTGGCTTATTTCACTTGACCTGTGGTCCTTCAGGTTGACTCATGTTGACACAAATGACAGGGTTAGTTTCTTTGTAAAGGCTGAAAAGTATCTCCCAGTGCATGTATGGCACACTTTATTAATGGATTCACCCGTTAATGATCATGTAAGTTGATTCCATATCTTGGCTATAAGGAATTGTGTGCAATGAACCTGGGCACACAGGTATTTCTCCAAAGGGCTGGGTCTGTTCTTTTTTGGGGGGGATGGGGGTGGGAGTATATTCTAAATCATTTAAAATGTTGAATGTAACCTGCATTTTGCTATCCTCCTGCTTTGTATATTTTTTCTACTCACCTGGTTTAGGTACATATTTGAGCTTGTGACTTTGCAGTAACTGTTTACCAATAGAAAAAGAAAGCTTCGGGGCTGGTGCCTTGGTGCAGTAGGTTAATCCTCCACCTGCTGCACCTGGCATCCCATATGGGCACTGGTTCTAGTCTGGCTGCTCCTCTTCCAATCCAGCTTTCTGCTGTGGCCTGGGAAAGTAGTGGAGGATGGCCCGGGTCCTTGGACCCCTGCACCCACATGGGAGACTGGAAGAAAGTTCCTGGCTCCTGGCTTCAGATTGGCGTAGCTCCATCTGTTGCAGCCATTTGGGGAGTGGACCAGTGGATGGAAGACCTCTCTCTCTCTACCTCTGCCTCTCCCTCTCACTGTCTGTAACTCTACCTTCAAATAAATAAATAAAATCTAAAAAAAAGAAGAACACTTAAACATGATGTTATTTAGATACAAGTTACAGAATATGCGTTGAAGGTCAATTCTGAGAGTATATAATAGCTATATAAGGTCAGCACATTTAGCACAACAAAGTAAGTTTCACTAGGCAAAGACTGGCAGGGTAAACTGAACCCATATTTCTTTTTTTCTTTCTTTCTTTCTTTTTTTTTTTTTTTTTTTTTCGACAGGCAGAGTTAGAGAGAGAGACAGAAAGAAAGGTCTTCCTTTTCGGTTGGTTCACCAACCAGCCGGGACTAGAACCCCTGGTGCCAGTGCCACAGGCAGAGGATTAACCTAGTGAGCCGCAGCGCCGGCCAACTGAACCAGTATTTCAAAATATGTGGGTTGGAGCCGGTGCCGTGGCACACTGGGTTAATCCTTTGCCTGTGGCGCCGGCATCCCACATGGGTGCTGGGTTCTAGTCCCGGTTGCTCCTTTTCCAGTCCAGTTCTCTGCTATCGCCTGGGATAGCAGTAGAAGATGGCCCAAGTGCTTGGTCCCCTGCACCCGCGTGGGAGACCAGGAAGAAGCACCTGTCTCCTGGCTTCGGATCGGCACAGCTCCAGCCATAGCTGGAGTGTGAACCAACGGAAGGAAGACCTTTGTCTGTCTGTCTCTCTCACTCTCTGTTACTCTACCTGTCAAATAAGTAAATAAAATCTTTAAAAGAAAATATGTGAGTCAGAAATCTCAATAAGGGTTTTCCAAGAGTGGGTCCCAGGCTAGCAGCATCAGCATCCTCTTAAAATTTATTAGAAACTCAAATTATCTGGCCTTACTTTAGATCTACCACTGCATAAGACATTCTGGATGATGGGAGCCAACAATATCCAATGTTACAAGTCCTTCAGGTGATTCTGATGTGTGCTGTGAGCAATAAGAATGCTAATAAAATTTAATTAGGGGATCATTGTCTAAGAAAACCAGACTGGTTGCATTGCTAAGAAATTGTTAATAGGGAAAGTAGTTAGCAGACAATTCTTATTTAAATAAAAGATATAAAGGCCTGAATCAAGGCAGTGGCCTCAAGGGAAAAAGTAAAAGAAGCAGTGCAACCTGTGAAAACGATTTCTAAGGCAGCATTCAGGAGATCTTGGTACCTATTGACTATGGAAGAAAGAGAGAGCTTGCTGGAGTCATTGTTAACTTAGAACACTGGAAGATTAGAGCACCATGATCCGAGGATGTTCACTCAGGAGGCTGTGCACTTTCTAGAGGAGGCTAGTGTTTAGGAACATATTTGAGGAGGGAATGGGATTAAGGGGTATGTTTTGACTGAGTTATAGATAGAAATTTCGAGCTCTGGAGGCTGTGTTGGGAGGTGAAGTTGTAGCTGTGGATGTGCTCTGTTAGGGGAGAAGAAATGTAGAGAGAAAATCAGTGATGCATGACACCCAAAAATACCCTAACATTTAAATGCTGTGGATTTTAGAGGAGCCTATATGACAGAAGTAGGGAAAGAGCAATAATCAATCTTTATAAAATAACAGAAGTACCAAAAAATTGCTGTAGAAAGATCTTCATCAGAGAATTATTTGAATGCAGAAAATAAAAAGCCACACAATGGCCAAAGACAAGATAGTTTGTTAAATCTATTGGAAAACTATGTAGGCATTAAAAATGATACATGTAAGTTATGTATTATATTATGTAAAATCATATTTGTAATATGGAAACAAGATTTCAGGGTATGCACTATTTCGTATAGAATATAGTTACAGCTAATAAAATTACATATAAAAAGTCCATTAAAATGGTGGAAGTGTTGGAGTTAAGATGAGATGATGGGTGATTTTATCTTTGTTACACTAACTTTCTTTTATGTTGTTCTATAATAATTGCTTCTAGAAGTCTACTCAATAACATTCTTCATCATAAGCATAAACATGAAGTTTAAATGAAAAGGAAAGATTAAACATAAGTTGCTTACCAATAGCTATTTCAAATGAAAGCATTACTTATGGCCTTCAAAGTTGGACACTCAAGAAAGATAATTATAGGAAGAGGTAGTGGATAGCTTGTGTCATCTCCTAGGCATTGCAGTGGGACCCCTGATGAGTTGATAAACAATGCCTTAGGTATTAGATTGTCAGAAGAGGAGCTAGTCTGTGAAACAGAAACCTCAGAGGAAACCAGGTTGACCATGCAGCACAAGTATCCATGGTCTAGGTGAAACAGATGCAGAAGGGCAGCAGAGCAACATCTTCATAGATGCTATCCTCCAACCAAGCACAGTTAAGAGATGCCCTTGCCTGCCTGCAGTAACTGTAACTAGAGAGAAATGTCTCTTCTTTTTTTCTGAGATGAGCTCCAGACTTCTCTCTGTCTCTGAAGGACAAGTTACTGGAGGCATATAAATTGCTAATTTTAAACTATAATAAATTCAAATACATCTGTAAAAAAATGCAGGTGAGCCACTCAACAAGAGTAGAGGAGCTAATTGATTTGACGCCATGACTGTAGGGAAACATGCCCAGGGAAGGGTGGGAAGGTAGACAGAGTATTGCTTGTGCAACTTTTAGGACCTTACTCTTTGGAAGAGAAATTAAAGAGCTGGCAAATGAGTTGAGTTGCTTTTAGGGTCAATGATTGCAGTCATGAATTTGCTATGGAATGCCACGATGATGATGATGATGGTGGTGGTGGTGGTGATGAAGAAGGAGAGGGAGAGGAAGAACAACAACATATGAATAATGTTCAAAAAGTTTGTGCAAAACACATGTATGAAAAACTGCATTGAATTCTAAAAGCTTTCGCAACAAATAAACTTGCCTTTTACTTCCATTTATCCATGAATTTAAAAAATTATTCTTGTCTTTGTGTGTGGAGCCTGCCAGCTCCTCTCTTCTAGTTCTTTATTTACTACACATTACATTATTATGTGAGCAGTTATGACACCATGTGCTGTGCAACACACATATAGAACTTGTTGCTATTATCTGACCATGTTTTGGTGCCAGTTATCCAATTTCCCTCTATCCTTCCTCCCTCCACCTTTCCCAACTTCTGACAGTCACTATTCTAAGTGCAGATTGACTGTTTTTATTTTAAATCTTTTACATGTGAGATCAAACATGTGGTCCTTATGTGCTTATTTTACTTCAGACCATGTCCCTGAATTTTTTGAGGTACATTCTTAGAACAACTAAAACAATAAAGCTGTCTTTTCATGTCCATAGGGGATTGGTTCTAGGATCCCTGGTGAAGTCCCTCATAGAGAATGGTATAGTATAGCCATATAACCTATGCACATCCTTCTGTATACTTTAAATTATTTCTACATACTTGTAAAACCTAACATGATGGAGATGCTAAATAAACCATTGATTTCCTGAATTATTTATGAACTGATGACAAGAAAAAATTGGTACATGTTCAGTACCGACCCAGGGTTTTTTTTTTTTAGTTTTTTTTTTTTTTTTTTTTTTTTTTTTGTCTGTGGTTGGTTGAATCCTCTGATACAGAACCCACAGGTATAGGGAGGGAAGCAACTGTATTTTAGTACTTCCTGTGTGCCAGGTACTATTCTGAGACTTTAAATATATTAAATAGTACTCACATTACCAGTTGGGGAAATTACTTGACTCTTTCTTAAAAAGTTGGAAATTTACTTTCCGTGTGATTCAGTGATGACATTCCTTGGTATTTCCAAAAAGAAATGAGAATAAATACTCACAACGACTTTATAGCAATTTATTCAATATAGCCAAAATTGAATGCACCTCAAATGTCCATCAACAAATAAATGGATATAGAAAATGTAGCACAGCCATACAAAATAATATTTCTCTATAATGTGAAAGAATATTATGTGAATCACAAAATCATTCCTCTAAAGTAAAGGACTGAAACAGAAGATATGTGTTAATGGTTCTATTTGTCTAAGTTATGCACTGATAGTGTCCATGAGCAGATGAAGGGGCTTTGCCCATCAGAGGCACATGAAGAATCTTTTACAGTGATTGAAATATTCTGTATCACATTTACAGCTGTGGTTTATATCACTGCATACTCCTCAAGAGACTGATCAAATTGTATTGTTTAAGTGGATGCAGCTTTTTGTATGTATATTCTTCCAAAGAAAAGTATTAAAAAGTAAATATTAAATAATATAATCATCTCAACCTGTAATTAGTCCCGGTTTATGATTAAACACATTGACCCCACAGAAAGCACTGTGCTTTGCTGGGAAGTGATAGGAAGGGTCTGAGTTGTGTGGGCTGTTCTTAAATTGAAACCCCAGTCCACACAGAGGTGAAGGCAGTGTCAAGGGGATATCCAAGTTTCTACCCCCTGTGCTCATCTTTCCCATGTCCACTTAATCCATTCTTCTACATACTCATTTATTCTCTTCATTTCTTGACAAATATTTGCTTAGTATTTGTATACCTAAGTATGATGTTAGGTGCTGGGAATAGAGATGAAAGTGTTCTGTCAAAGAGTGTGTAGCATAAGTGGAGACAGGCCTGCAAGCAAAGCGAGTAAGGCAGATAAAGGAATATCTTTCTGGGGAGAGTGAATTGGGAGCAGAAACAATCCTCCAAAAACAGCTGAGTTGAGTATAGAAGGTCAAGGTGTTTTTTACATACTGACCTAAAAGAACGAGACTTTACCAGTGAATTAGAAGTGAGGCAGCCCTACACAAACAAATACAAAAGCTAGGAGATAGGAAACAGGATATAGTCTAGGAAAGTGTGGCCAGAACATAGTGTATGGGATGGAGGTGCAAGGTATGAAAGTACTGCAAATAGTTCATGGAAAGTGGAAGTAAAAGATAAGTTTATTTTGGAATAAATTATTTTCAGAGTTTTTGCATAACATATGTTTCCTCTGAGAATTCTGAAGACCCCTTGTATGAAGCTTGTCCAGCAGATAGAACTGTTTTGTGAATGGTGTTTCACTGTCTTGTTCTTTGCAGGGTGGGTAATATTCCCTAGGAAGAATACAAAGTTTAAGGAATTCTAGTTACCATACCTGTTCTAATAGTATTTGGAATACTTTATGAGAGGGAGAAAGACATTTTCTATTGAAAATGGTGCATGAAGTCAACACTAATACACATTGTTGCTTAGAGCACAATTAATATATGATTTTATAAGTAGAGTTTTGGGGGAAAACTATGGAGAAATTGAAGAACCAACCAGAGAAAGTCCTCAAGAACACTTTGTGCTATATTGGTCCTCATAACTGTTGAGGGGGAGAGGTGGCATAGGTAGTGATACATTTGCCTGTTGGTAATCAAATTCCAAAACTTAGGGAAGGAGACAAGAGTAAGGGTGAGTTTTTGATACATTCTAGTGTGACTGGCAGATGCCATAGATGAATATATCAGATGCATTGAAGTTTAAAGGGAAGACAGTTGAGATATGGCTTGGCTTTGCCTACCATTGGATGTCCAAGTTGCTTGGTGAGAAAGGAAGAGTTTGGGCCTGAAGCCAGCAGACATTAGTTTGCATTGTATTCCAGTTTATTCACATCTCCATGACTCAGTTTCTTCATGAACAAAATCCTCATCATCCTGATGCCAACCTCCAAAGTTTGTAGTGAAGATGAAATGGATTACTGGGAAAAGTACCTTTGAAATTATAAAGCATCATATTGAAGTTAATTCACATTTTTCAGAATTATCTGCTTTGGATTTAACACTAATTCATTTTATACAGATTCTCATGAAATATTCTGTCTTCCTGCTCAGAATTATCTGTTTGTTTCACTTGTGAGATAGTCATAGATGCCTCAGAAGTCTCATGTGTACTCTAGCTGATCTGGCTGAAGTCTTGTCTGACCCAGAGCCCAGTAAAGGGAGTCAGAAAATACAGACCCAACAGTGCTATCTGTAGTCACTCCACATGATGATGCTAAGCTGAAATCCCCAAATTTGGTCAGCAGGATACTCACCAAAATATATAGTTAGCATGACAAAGAAACTGAGTTATAAATCTTTGGAAGTAAGCCTTCTGAGATAATATCTGATGCTAGAACCTCAAGGGAAACTAAATTCTTTAATTGATTGAAAACCTGCCTTACAAAAGCTTTTAAACATTTAAACACCATCCTATAAATCAAGTTAGAAATATCCCACCAAGGAGTAAAGGAGTTCTTGCCATGTGAAATATTAATTCGCCTTTTTAAGGCAGAGCAAACACTTCATTTAAGACATTGACTAGGAGGTGGTGAAGAGGGTAGAAAATGTGCAATAAACTAGTAATGTTGAACTGGATGCCCACTTATATGGCTCGGGTCTTTGGACTTCTCTTGCTGAGAAGTGAGGGCCTTTAATGCTGCAACTTGATTCTAATATATTTATCTGAAGTGTTTCTCATGATATGATTACATTGTATGGCAGTTGTTCCCAGCTGCCTATTAGAAAATTATCTGCAGTTAAACAATTGACTTCAGCCTGAAATTGAACAAAAATGCACCTGGAATTGCAAAGAAATGTTTGGAATAGCACTGATCTTTTAAAATACAGTTTCTTTGCAGAAGCAACTCTTAGTAAATCACAAAAGGGCAAACATCTACCACATGGCCATTTCTTCATTTGCCCCAATATACATGCATCTGGAGTAACACCAAAAGCAGCTTTTAAGACTACCAGAAAGGAAATTATATGATTAACAAAGTTAAAAACTGATTTGCATCTAAAAAATGTAGCATATGCTCATTTACGTGCAAATGTAATGGGAAAAGGCTGTAGGTAAAGTGACTAAAGCCTAAACAAAATAAACACTTAATTTTCTTTTATTGTACCCTGTGACTATTAATAATATTATCGTACCAAGTCAGAAACATTAAGCCAAGCAGGGGAGCAATAAATGTTGCTAGACTGTGCACCAGTGTTGATACTAGCAACTAAACGCTCCAGAGTACACATAAAATGCAGATGGAAGTACAAAGAAGATATTTGGTGGAGTCAGCAGTGGCAGCCAACTGCTCACAGGTGAAACCAATAACTAGAGGGCTGGCTCAGCAGGGGTGGGGCCTGTGGAAGATAGCAAGAAAAGGGCTTTATATATCATTCTGTTGTAACATATCTGAACTTATTGATATATGGGTATTCTGTGCTTATGAGGTTCCTCTTAGTCTTTATTCAACTGGCAATACCGTTTGAGAATTTGCAACTCTTCTTACCATGTGATCATCATAACTCACTGAAATGAGTAAGATGGCTATTGTTTTCCCTATTTTACAGATGAAGAAGTCAGAGTTCTGAGTGTGGTCACACAACAGATAAGAATCAGGAGTGAACCCTAGGTTTGTGATTCTAACTCTCATGTTTTTTTGATGATCTCTCTTAAGTCATTTTCATAACTGTTGGTAAAATCACATTTCAAGCTTCCATGTTTAATGGTATATTAGAGTGGAAGCCCTAATCTTCCTGATAAGAAAACTAGAATACTGGTTAAGTCATAAAACAAATGAACAAAACCCTCCAATTTTAAATACATTGCAAAGCTGGATCTTTATAAACCAAGAATTTGGTAATAATAGAAATGCAAAGGCTAAATGGGCACCAACATATCTGAATGTCTATGCCAATCCATCAGGCTTGCACTCTGACAGTTTTCATGTATAATGTGACCTGCAGATGAGTGCTCAGGACCATCAAGGTGAGACCTGACAGGACTACAATATCAGAATGGTGAGAGCTGGAATTTGGTACAATGCCAAGGAACCTTACCTAGAAGGCCAACCAGAACTTAAGCAAACAATTTAGCTAAGAAAATTTTAGCATTGGTATGAAAAGTAAATATGTTCCCTCTCTGAAAGAATGCAACCTCAAAGGCTTCATAGGACATGTACCATATATTCCCCTAGTATGTGAACATGAACTGATGATCAAAAATCACTAGACATAAAGGAAAACATGTTAAGTGAAAAACAACAGAAAAGATAAACAATAGAGTCAGAATAATAGAGTATTTGATATAATAGAATCTATACAAAATCTCAATATTTCAGGTTGTGGTTGAGATGACCAGCTGTCCATAAAATAAATTTTTACCTACTTCACAATATTGGAATTATAGGTTGTATGACTGCTCAACTCTACATTTGCTGGTTCCCTTTTTGGTGAGATGTAGCCATGTAATTAGGTACTCACAAATGGAATGTGATTGGGTGATATGTCATTGTCCTGTCTTGGCCTTTCACACTTTGCTGGAGCCCAGATGGCATTAACCCAACTTTACATGTGTCGATAGTGTCCTAGAGCATGGTGGAACAATGGTGTGAATGGGGCCCGGGACTCCGAATAGGCACTAACCTGGACTGTTCACATTGAGATAAGATGCCAGAGACATAATAAACCTCTTAGTTCATTACTGCTGTGTATTGGATTGCTGAAGCTTGGCTTTACCCTAACTATACTAATACATTATTTTAAAATAATAAGAAACTTGAAATTAGGAACAAAACCAAGTAAGCTACAAAACAAGAATATCAAGGAGAGTTGAAAAAGAACTAACTGGAACTCCTAGAAAAAAAAATTCCATTCAATTTACATAACTCATAAAATGGAATAAAATATAGGTGAATGGGGGAAGTTATCCATATCTGCATCTACCAAAAATTAATAATGGTTACTTTTGGAAGTCCTTCTGAATGTGCACAACATGAAGATTGCCAAAGACCTGGCTGTCATCATTCCTTCACCCCCATGCACTCTTCCTTTTGCTGCTATGAAATTTAGTGCTTTGTGAATGTGCAAAAAGGACATTAATTAGATTTTCTCTGGACTAACTGGAGAGACACTTAGACCCCTTCTCTTTAAAACCCAATTAAGGCCGGCGCCGCGGCTCACTAGGCTAATCCTCTGCCTTGCGGCGCCAGCACACCGGGTTCTAGTCCCGGTCGGGGTGCCGGATTCTGTCCCGGTTGCCCCTCTTTCAGGCCAGCTCTCTGCTGTGGCCCGGGAGTGCAGTGGAGGATGGCCCAAGTGCTTGGGCCCTGCACCCCATGGGAGACCAGGAGAAGCACCTGGCTCCTGCCATCGGATCAGTGCGGTGTGCCGGCTGCAGCACACTGGCTGCGGTGGCCATTGGAGGGTGAACCAACGGCAAAAGGAAGACCTTTCTCTCTGTCTCTCTCTCTCACTGTCCACTCTGCCTGTCAAAAAAAAAATAATTAAAAATAATTTAGTTTTTTTCCATATCAAAAGAAGTAGCTTTGTTTTTCTCTGAAAAGTATAAACAGTGCTCTGATGTATCTTAAATATTATAAATTCTGTATTTTAGCTTAATTTGGAAAATTGTTGTGACTTTAAATATTAATTATTTTGTAAGTGAGATATTCTAGGTGTAAAAATATCTACAAGGAGGGTTTTTTTCCCCTTTAATAAAAATGTTATTTTTCTCAAGATTTGATTTCTCAGCTATTAATTTATTTGGGTGCTATTTCTATTGGTTAAAGAAAAAAATAAAATTATAGTTTATACTTTGTGTATGATAATTCTAGTTAGAACTTAAATGACTGCTTTTGTGGTTTTATAAGCATTATATGCATCTGCTCATGTTAAGTATTAGTCTAGTAAATGGGCTACAATTATTCTGTCCTAAAAAGTGTATTTAAGATTGTAATATGAAATATATTGGTGAGTGTTTCTGAACTCCCTTTAATATTTATAGCAAAACCAGTGTTTGAATATATTGCTCAAATAGGTAATATGCATAAAATTAAAATATATTGCCTTTCCTTTTAAGATTTATTCTGCCTTTAATTCTAAAATCAGATAGCTGTAAGCAGACCTCCAGCAATACAATAATTCACAAATGATTGTATTTCAGCATGTGATTCAGCTCAGTAAGTGAGCAATTTAGAGTTTTTGCTGAATGACAAAATATATAACCAACCATAGAATCATATTAGGTGGTGAATATCTATGAGCTAATTTCCTTGTTAGTGTTAGAAAGGTAGAAAGGAAAATGGGGCCTACGTACAATCTAAAATCATAAAACTAGGCATTAGCCAAAAATAGCACTAATTAACTTGCAAAGGCATAATGAACTGATGTGAGGGGTTTTTTTTCCCATCTTGCCATATTGTCTTTTTTCCCATGAAATTATAAATATTTTAAATTATCAAACAGCTATGACACTGAGCTTGATACTTAAATCAGGAAAACTTTCATTGGATATAGACCTATGCATAGTTGAGTACTATTGCAGGTAAATACCTTCTAAGTGAATGTGTAAAGCTCATGTATTTGAGCAGATGGTGGGCACTCATGTATTTGTTAACTTACCCCTTCACTAGGTGATGGGGAGCTAAATATGTGTTTCATGATGCATGTAGAAGGCTGTCTGCAATGACTACTATACCACTGAAGGCCTTCAGGAGGTCAGCGAAATCTGGGCCATTCCAATATTTGAAGATCCCAATACATTTAAAGAATGTAGAAATGCCACACAGATTTTAAAATTGTGATGCATGTTAATCATTTCTGCCTAACAACTAAAGTTGAATCATCTCTGTGATATTCTATCCGTCCTTACCGACATGTCTCTACATGTAGGCATAATTTCTCTTGGAGATAACACTGTAAGTCTAAATATGGAACTATTGGTGAAAGAAAGGTCTGGGCTAAATTACTCTTTCTCTGACTGGGGTTTCACAGGAACCGTTTATATTCATACAAGGCAAAGAGACAAATGGTTAGTTCATGAATTCTTGCTTAGGCTCATGTCTCAATTTGGGAGAAATATATAAATAATACATAGATTTTGGCATTGTGAGGGAAAATGCTAGCAAATGTTTTCTTTGCCAGAGGCCAAGTGTTGCCGCTACTGTTGACCAGGGATTTGTGTTAGTTCTTTACATGAGCCAACACCAGAAAGAAGAGAACACAGAACTGCAGAAACTCCAATAAAGCTTAGGAGAGTGTAGGAGATGGAAGACATGTATATGTAGATTTCAACAAGGCAGGAAGAGACTCAAGTCTTTCTTAGGGAAAGTTGGTATGAGGGAACTTCAGAAAGTTCATGGAAAATGGAATTGAAAGATAAATTTATTTTGGTGCAAAAAAGGTTTTGAAATCCATAAAGAATATCCAAAAAGTTCATTGGAAATGCAGATTATGGAAAACCTATACATGAATTTCAAATAGTTCTTTCACCAAAACAAGCTTATCTTTTAATTCCATTTTCCATTAACTTTCTGAAGTACTCTCTTATCAGTTGTAGGAAGTCCTTGTAAGGGTTTTCTAATTTGACGTCTGTGCATAGATTAAATTCTTGCAAACTAGCTGATAATGTCCACATCAGTTTGGCAGTTGAACAGGTTATACTTGTGTTGTCAAACCCTGATATTCCTTTTTAGCTTTCTCTTCAGCTCCTACAGTCCTTTGCAGTGCAGCCCTGTTGTAATCAGGAAAACATATTTGAATACGTATATAACAACAAGAATCTCACTTTATTTCCTGGGGGCTTATTTTTACCATGTGATCATTTTATCAAGGTGATGCTCAGAATCCAAAGACTTCAGTGTCCTCCTGTGTATTTGGAAATA
Source organism: Oryctolagus cuniculus (assembly GCF_964237555.1). Classification (NCBI taxonomy): domain Eukaryota; kingdom Metazoa; phylum Chordata; class Mammalia; order Lagomorpha; family Leporidae; genus Oryctolagus; species Oryctolagus cuniculus. Next base: position 110,131,127 of record NC_091434.1, read on the forward strand.
GGTGTGCAGTGTGGGGATAGGGAAGAACCTACCTCCCGCCCCATACTGCGAAGCTGTTCGGGTTGAGTGTAAGTCGGGCAGGTGTAGTCACTCAGGTCCTCAGTGGCTCTGCACTACTGAAACATCTGGTGCCCAGTACATAATGCTGCTCACCTTTGACAATTACACGTGATGCTGAGGATGTGGCCTTTATAAGGGGCAGGGACTTTCATGGGAGCAAAGGACATTGCTGTCATTGAAAGAGTTCCATGCTGTGATTAACTCCATGATTAATACTAGTTCCCTCTTCTCTGCCCTGACAACTAGTACATTTCCACTAATGCGATAATTGTAACTCTCGTTAGCAGCCTTCAACATCTAGTCCAGCAGCATCAGATGGGTCGATTCCAAACTCAGTAGAATCTCTCCTGCATTCCGTTTGTTTAGCTTATTGGAACAAAAATTGTTAATGTTCATGGAATGTAGAATTTTTAAGGTAGCCTCCAGGTATGGTTGCAGTTGCCAACCAAGCTCTGTATAACAGAGTTACTGGCTGCAGTTTAAGAGATCAGACACATTAACACTAAGGGCAAATAATAGGAAGTAGTGACAGAAAGAACATACACATTCACACAGATGTAAGCAAAAGGGAAAGAAGAAAACCAGGTATAATTTTTGTGTGGCAGAATTGTCAGACATTTCAAGCTGTGTAATTTTCTTGGCACAACCAGTAATTATGCATAGCATGAACAAAAAACATGGAGTTAATGATGATTTTAATTTTTAAAAACATTAAGAGGGGAGAAACTGACCCCTTTAAGAATGGATTTTTGCATTTCCTTCTACAAATTACACAAATGAATGCTATTGAGTGGCCTTAACACCTCTCCCCACTTGGCGACTCATGAGTGTTATCTTTGATCTGTATTATTGACTGTTCTGAATGAAATAGTTTCCAGAAGATTTTGTTCCTTCAGAATATCTAAAAACAGTTACTTTAAAATTTATCTACTCATCTTAAATATTTTGTACTTGTCCTTGAGCTAGCTACAGATTCTTTAGTAAGCATCCTATTTTGAAATAGGCAAATTATGGTACATTGCCATTCTGCCTCAGCCATGGCCTCGGTGTTTTTGTGGACATCTTTCTCTTCACATCAAATGGGAAATAATTCTCAGTGGCAGGATTTGATACTTAACCAACAGAAGCAGTGACTCTTTTAGGTCATATTTTAACTAAAGCTCTACAGACTTTGCAAGTTATTATCTTAAAAGGCTCTAAATTCAGTTACAAAATAGGAAGATGATTATATGATTAATGAAAGTTAATAAAGGTCATTGAAATCTTAGCATAGATGTGGTCATCAGAAACAATTTAATCCAATTTCCCTTGCCACCAGGCAGGCCACAGGGGAACCGCTTTGTCAGATGGAATCTCTCTTCTCATCACATGCTGCTCTCCTGAAATCAAGGCCTCTTTTTGTTTGAAATACGATGCATTGATGCATCATTGTCCTAAGTGCCTACTCTTACCTGGGGCCTCTCTGCTATCAGTGCTGCACATTAGAGATTAAGCTCACATGTCGAGAGTAGTTAATGAAAGACTCTGGTTGGATAGTGTAGAAATTGAAACACAGAGATTATGTTACAGTAATGACTTACCCAACTGTCCTGACTTTTGTAAGCATCTATATGGCTGCTGAGAAGAATGCAGTAAAATTTGTGGGTTTGACACCTATGTGGGCTGGCAAATTTTACTTTCCTTTTGGCCAAACTTTCTGGAAAATACTTATTTAAAAAAAAAAAACTAAAAGGCCAATTAAATAAAAATAATTTTTATTTTTTAGGTTTGCTTTATGCAACCTATTGTTACTAGAAAAAAGCAGTTTAAGATTGACATATTACTGATCTGGGATGACAGCCTCCTTCAAATTCACTAAATAAGATGGCTATTATATCAAATGGGGATTGTATATACCTGTAAGTAAAATACCTTAAAGATCATGGCTTATAAAAGAAAGGGTTTCTTTGTCCTCTTAGGTAACATGAGCTCTAGGGAAAGGCAGTGCAGAGCTGATGTCCAGTGTCATCTGGGAGCTTACATCCTATCTGCCATTCTTACATGGCCTCTACTCTCAAGGTCACTACTTGTCACATTATAGCTGATGGAGAGACAGCAGGATGAGGGAGAGGGAGCATAAAAGGGTACCTAACAACTCAGACACCTGTAGGAGCATACCTGGAAGCTGCACTCAATGGCAAGGCCTCCTGCTTACATCTCAGTTGTCGTTCCTTCTGCAGTGGGGTCTGGGCCTTGTTCTCCTGGAGTTGTATAGATTGCTACCCTGCCATATTGAAGCTTTGCTAGTGATAAATTGAAGAAGTGATGAAAATTTAATAGGAAACTTCTAGTCTGTGGCAGAGTCACGAGGCCAAGGCAACTTTGGCTGGCTGGCAAGGTCATAGCAGAAGGTCTGTCTCAGCAAGGTGTGAGGACAGCTGCAGCCCTCTTGGTGGTTTTAGGTTTGTTGGGAACTACACTCTGCATAAGAAAGCTAGAACTTCCTGGTAGTCCCACTAATGATTGCTGTATTCCTAATTTTAGGGAAAATGCTTAGTCTCATTATCCCCAAAATGTCCATTGCTTTGTAGAATTCTGATCAAATCAAATGCTAGTATAGGAGAAGGGGTTAATGCCTTACGCAAGGTTGAGCTGTTTGTGGAAAAGAATTAAAAGGCAACAGGCTCTCTGGTATATATTTCCCACTAGAATAAAGATTAATGTTATTAAAGCTTTAATTCAATATATGCTACAAATACAACAGTGGTTAGGATATCAAAACTGTAGAATAGATCTCAGGGATCCCTTAAATAAGTACAATAAAGAAATTCAAGAATTACAGAAAGAACTGCAAAGAGGAGATACATTTTAAAAAGGGCCTGCTTTGAACTTGGGGCTTCTAGTAAGATTAGATTAGGAAGGTACTATTCTAGCTTGTATAGCCAATTTCTGCATAGCTTGACAGAACTGCAGGCCTTGGCTTATGTGGGCAGCCTGTTATCTCCCACCTGTCTGTGATTGTAACCCGTGCTCTGAATATGCCCTTGAAAATAAAAAAAAAAAATGTAATTAGAAAAAATGGACAACAGACTTGTTATTGTGAGAAAAAAGAATCATTATGTGACTTATGATATAAAAATAAAGTCTGATGCTCGAGAGTTAGAGCCATGCCATCAGCCTTGCTCTGAGTGTCTCTCATTTCTTTGAGTGCCGACAGCTCTCACACCTTGGGGCCCCTGGACTGGCTGGAGCTGGTCTCCGGCAGCAGAGATCCCAATCTTAATTTTTCACTTGTTGTGGCTCGTCTCCTGGGATCACAAGTAGTGATATAATTGATCACGAAACAATAAATGAGAAGAGAACTAAATAAGTAGGGTGGTATACTATCCCTCAGAGGGTACAGAACCTGGGTGTTTATTCCTTTTAGTGTTGTTTGATTTAGTGAATTTCCATCTTCTCCTCAGCTCTGTGGTTTGGAAAAACAAGTTATGATATATTTTTGCTTTGACTGATTTTATGGTGCATTTATTTACATCTAACTATGGCCAATAGAAGATGTAATGCCTGTGAAGTTAAGACTTCCAGTAAGCTATTTGTAAGGATTTAAAGCATATAAGAGGTTTAAGTTCTGTGTTTTTTAAGATTTATTTATTTATTTATTTGAAAGGCAGAATTACAGAGAAAGGCAGAGACAGAAAGAAGTCTTCCACCTGCTGGGTCACTCCCCAAATGGCCACAATGGCTGGAGCTGGGTTGATCCAAAGCCAGGAGCCAGGAGTTTCTTCAAGGCCTCCCACATGGTTGCATGGACCCAAGCACTTGGGCTGTCCTCTGCTGCTATCCAGGCTGCATTAGCAGGGAGCTGGATTAGAAGTGGCACAGCTAGGACTTTGCCCATATGGGATGCCAGCACTGCAAGTGGTGGCTTAACCCACTAAGCCACAGCACTGGCCACTAAGTTCTGTGTGTTTTTTTTTTTTTACAGGCAGAGTGGACAGTGAGAGAGAGAGACAGAGAGAAAGGTCTTCCTTTTGCCGTTGGTTCACCCTCCAATGGCCGCCGTGGCCGGCACACCGCGCTGATCCAATAGCAGGAGCCAGGTGCTTCTCCTGGTCTCCCATGGGGTGCAGGGCCCAAGCACTTGGGCCATCCTCCACTGCACTCCCTGGCCACAGCAGAGAGCTGGCCTGGAAGAGGGGCAACCGGGACAGAATCCGGCGCCCTGACCGGGACTAGAACCCGGTGTGCCGGCGCCACTAGGCAGAGGATTAGCCTAGTGAGCCGCGGCGCCGGCCCCTAAGTTCTGTTTTAATGTAGGAAAAAAATTATTAACTTTGTTTCTCAAAGTGCAATGTGGGTCCGTTATTCCCCTTGCTTCATATTTTCATGTGTGTTTTGTGGTATGGGGAGAGAATGAGGGCAGTAGAAGTGGTGAGATGAACATTTGGTAGATCTGAAGGAATCTTAAAGCCTCTGATTAGAATTTGAATAAAAAAATCCATGGAAAACAAGAAGAGAAATAGTTTGGAAATGGGGCCAAATGGAGAATCATCATTATGTTGATCATTCTCGATGTGATTGTTCCACTGGATAGAATAGTCTGAGCAGTGGATGTGATATACAGGGCCCAGTGGTAAATGTATAGATGGTGAATTTAGAGTAATAATGAAGACACTGGAAAATGTTTCATGATAATGATCAAATCTGCTTGGTTATAATAAGGCCTATGGGTGGGAACTCATAATTTTAATACTCATAAAGGCATATTGAATAATTGACCTTGGATTTAGAGAGGAATGAAATGGGCATATGCGCCATTATATGACATGTATCATTTTAAACTACAAAAAATAGCTGTCAAGACTCTGAGATATTTTAATCAGGCTAAGAAAAATTGTGGAGCCTTTCTCTTTTGATTATCTCTTAAAAATATGCTATAACAACTTAATAGAGAACTGTTGCTGTTTTTCAGATAATTATTAAAGTAAATGAGAAACACATGAAAAAGTCTATGCAAATAACAAGTTTGATAGTGATTATAAAGGAGTCCAAAACTAGACTCTATCCTGTATCACTTTCTTTTTTTTAATTTCTTTCTTAAGTTTTTTAAAATTTGTTTCTATAAAGGGGACATATTTCATGTTTTTCATATATTTAGATTTAAGAACATAGTTTCCATCCTTCTTCCTTCCTATATTCCCATCCTCATTCCTCCTTCCTTTCTTATTTTTCTTTGAGTTTTTGTTATAACATTTTCTGTTTTTTTCTTTTTGAGTTAATTAATATAAAGAGAACAGATTTTATAAGTACAGTTCTAAGAAGATAACCATAATTTCCTCTTCTCCTCAATTCCCCTCCTTTCTTCCTTTCCTTTTTAATTAGTTTTTGCAAATACATAATTTCAGTCCACTATATAATTACAGGCTTACTGCACCACTAACCATAATATTCAACTGGTAAAAAGTAGAAAGACCATCATTCACAGGAATGTAAACAAGGGCTATAAAAACAACAATCGAATCATAAGATGTCTGTTACATTCCTATATATTTTTTATATTCTATATTAACTACCATATATCAGGAAAAACATGATAGTTGTCTTTTTTGGGACTGCTTCTTTCAGTATACATAATGGTTTCCAGTTACATCCATTTCGTTGCAAAAGATAAGATTTCATTCTTTTTTATGGCTGAATAGTATTCCATAATGTCTATATACCATATTTTCATTATACAGTCATCAATTGATGGATATATGCATTGATTTCATATCTTAACAATTGTGAATTGAGCTGCAATAAACATGGGGGTAGGAGATCCAAGATGTCACAACAGGAAGGAAGCTCACTGCTCTAGTCTAGGGGAAGATTTTTTAAAAAGTGGAGAGAGTGCAATCTCAGGGAAGTGTTAAGGAGAAAATGGCAAAGGAAACTCCAAGCAAATTAGAGGGACACTGTGGAACTATGTGAAGGGTGTGAACACACACAACTCAGAACCCCAGCAGCAGAGAGCCTCAGCAACAGTTCTGTTGAGTCCAAAGTACAGCAGCCCAAGCCACTGGCATTAAAGCTGTGGGAAGAGCCTGGTGTGAGTCCAGCTGGGAGCCTTGTGGGGAACAATTACCTGCCAAACTAGAGGAGAAAAAACAAAGGGCACGTTTCTCTCTCCCTTACTACCCTGCATCAGTGTGCTATAACAAGCTGAGAGAGGGTAGGTGCCATTTTGGACATGTGTAA